>NC_063256.1:31261659-31569694 GCF_019578655.1 Ricinus communis | reverse complement strand
TTCGGGTGTTAGTGGAGGACTGATCCTTTTCTAAAAGGAACTGTTGGACGTTGTCATCAAGTCATTTTCATTTGGTCATATTGATGCCCTAATTCATGGTAATGGTAGTAATTGGAGTTCACTCACATGTATGGTAATCCTAACTCTACCATTCATCACTTTTCTTCGGATTTGATTCAATGTGGGTTGTTATCTTTCCCATGGCTTGTTGGAGGTAAATTTTTAATGAAATTCTATATGATCATGAGAAAGTTAGGGGAAGATCTAAGAGCTTTAATAATATGCAAAATCTTCATGGCGTAATTGAGGATTACTACTTTAGGGAAGTTGATCCTAGAGGAGACAAATTTACTTGGCTCGATCAACTTTTTCATTTAAATTTGATTAAATGGCATTTGGATAGGTTCCTTTCTACTACGAGATGATTAATTCTATTTCCTTATACAGTTGCTATTACTTTGGGTTTTATCATTCTGACCATAGGGCAATTTAGATGACTTTGTAGGGTCCTCAAACTAGAGGATGCTTTCCTTTTGTAAGAAACCCTAAAGGCAAATTCCACTTTAAGAAGATATGGATGGCGGAGGAAGATTGTGTTAAGATTGTTGAGGAGGCCTGGCTATGAAGAAAGGATAATGGTTTAGGTTCGATACAGGATTCTATTACGTCTTACTAAGTTGCTCTTTCATTATGAGGTTTCAATAAGTATAAACAACTTCCTTTAGAGATTTTTAGGGTGCGCTGGAATATTGAGCATTTAAAATCATACTCTTATAATAATAAGGATATGCGATGGGTTTATCAATTGGAATGCCCATTGGAAAAGATCCTGAATAAAGATGAAATTGACTGAAAGCAACATTCTAAAGTTTCTTAGTTGGCTCATGCGGGCTAAAATGCCAATTTGCCCCTTGAACTTGGAACCAATGGGCAATTAGCTCAGATTTAATTTCTGGTCAATTTACATAGTAATTTCTAAAAGTGGTCAATTTGACCCAATCAAAGGACTTGCTCAATGCAAAAATTTTATTTTGGTCCTTAAACTGTATACTAAATGTCAAATTATATAAAATGGATTTTCATTGAGTTAAAAAAAATTATCAATTTTAATATAAAATCAATTCAAGAACAAGAAAAAAAACTAATGACCCGCTCCTCGGCTATCTCGATTTAATAATATAATTTAATAAAAATAATTAGATAATATCTTTAATTAAAAGTTTTAAATTAACTTCAACTAAAAGTTGCATCTCTTAAATTCTTGTTGTAGTTAAAATATATTGCGGTAATATTTTATATTCTTTTATATAAGTCATAAATTTTATATAATATGTGACTCTATTCTTTATTTTAGATATTTCTTTGATAGTATTTTTTATTAATAACTATCAATTATGATAATTCATAATATTTATAAAAATTATATAAATAATTTAAAAAATTAATGAAAATATTTCAAATAAGCTTTGGAAATATTAAATTAAATAAAAGTATAATCTTATATGAGCTTGGTAATATTATTTAGTTTGATATTGTTAATTAAAAAATTATTTCATTATCTTATTAGATAATAAGAGTAAATTACATTAAAATAAAATTATTTAATTTTATTCTAAGTCAATAGAAAATTATTTTTATAAAATTTGATATTTAGTATGAAGTTGAAGGACCAAATTGGATTTTCTGCATTGGTTAAATCTTTTGAATGGGTAAATTGACCACTTTTACCAAGTTGTTGGGTAAATTGGCTAGAAAATTAAAATATGGGCTAATTGCCTATTGACTCCAAGTTCAAGAGGCAAATTGACACTTTAACCAGTCATGGGGCAAAAGCTTTAGGTTCATCCATTCTCAAGCTAACCAAGGACGAAATTTAATCATATTACGGGTATTTAGGATAGTACTAGCACTCGACGTTTCTCTAGATAGGGCATTGAGATTGCAATTGAAGGTTATTTTAAGAATCGTTTTGCTTCTTTTGCTTCGAATGACACTATTATTGTTTAGGTCCTCTCTTGTGTTGCTAAGGGGGTTTTAGATTCTATGAATAATGTGTTGATTGCGCCTTTTTCGCTACATGATATCAGAAAAGCATTTTTTGATGTGCATCCATCAAAAGCGCTTGGGCTTGATGGTTTCTCTTTATTTTATCAGAAATACTATCATATCGTGGGTGAAGATGTTACGAAGGAATGCCTTATGCTTCTCAATTTTGCAGGTGATATGCCTCAGTGGAATAGTACTCTAGTCACTCTAATCCGAAAAGTTACTAACCCTCAGACTCTAAAGGATTTCAGGCTAATTAGTTGCAATGTCATTTTCAAGATTGTTACCAGAGCTATTGGTTAAGAAGCATTCTTAGTCAAATATTTAATAATTCTCAATGTGCTTTCATTCTTGGCAAGCTAATAATGGATAATGTGCTCTTAGGTTATGAATGTATTCATTGGATCCAAAATCACAAAGGTGGACATAAGGATTTCATCTCGTCTAAGCTATTGTGGGCGGCGATTTCGAGTGCACACCCAAGTGTCTCTAGCGACTACAGCACTGTAAGGCTTTTTAACCTAATAGGAACACGCTAACTAATCACAAATACTAGTGCGTAGATGGAGTCGCCACCCAGATAATTTTTTAAGACACTTTTACCAATTGAGTGGCGTACTAGATTCCATAAGGAAGTTTTGCCACATTTAGAAATGGATTCGGAAGCCTACTTCCTTATTTGTATATCTTAATCTTTAATTTTATTGTTTAATGGGTTATTCCCTATAAATGTGGCAATTTATATTTTACAAGCATCCATTATAGCATGTGAGGTTCTCTTAAGTCTAGCCCATTTCTATTAAGCCCAGTCCATAATTTGATTTGTTAGCCTATTTAACTAATTAATTATGTACAAGGCTTATCTAAATTATAAATTATGCTTTGACTACTAGCCCTTGAACCTAAATGGACTACTTTTGATATTTAGACCCAATTAGATGATCTTATTCTAATGTGATCCATTAGTTAGTTAAAAGAATGACGAAAACCTACTAAGTCTATGTAGATTTTAGTTTCAGCCCAATTTACTATCTTATTAATCGAACGAACTACAATTTTCATGCCAGGTCTAATTATAAGTTATGCTTTGACTACTAGCCTTTTAACCTAAACATACTACTTTTATGTTTAGGTCCACTTGGATGATCTTATTCTAATGTGATTCATTAGTTAATTAAAAGCATGGCAACAGCCCACTAAGTCTATATGGATATTAGTTTCAGCCCAATTTACCATCTTATTAACCTAACGGATTATAATTTTTATGTCAAATCCAATTTTAAGGCTTAATGTCTATATATCCAATTTTAATGAGGCAATCAAATAGCAGATATTTGGCATAGATTGAAAATAAAGCAAAAATAAAGTGCAAAAAAATTAAATCTAGCTATTACAATCCTCGTACAACTAAAAATCAAAAGACAAATGCATAAACTAAGTTACAGTATATAAAACTTTCCAAAAATTGCATAAGAATCTGAAAATAGTGCCAAAATTGGTGTAGAGCCGAATCAACACTACACAGAGCTGCTCGGTACTAGGGCTTGGTCACAGTTGATTTTGCATTTTTTCTCGATTCTCCTTACCCAGAAGTCGATTTCACATGCACAAAAGATAAAGAAATCGATTAAAACTCAAAAAATGAAGCAATAATCATAACAAAACAAATCAAATTAAGCCAGAAATCATAAAAATAATATTGAACCTTAGAAAACAAAAAAAAAAACTAATGGAAGGCAAATAAAACTTCACATGGAAAATCTTAGATTTCAATCATGCAACCCTAAAAATTTGATATGATCACATAATTAAAAATAAATCTAACATATCACCCTAATTTTTTCAATCATCAGATTCAGAACCCAATAGAAAATATCTTCTCGAATTCAAAACCCAACATAATGTTCATATTATCATATTCAAAACCCAGCATGTATAAACATTATAGAAATATACAAAACTATAAAAAAATATAGACTTGATTATATAAAATATTTTGAAATCAATCCTAACATATTTCTAAAATTATAAAATTAAAGAAAAGGAAAGAAGATGATGGACTTTAGATCCCACAGGTTGTCACCGTAGTTTATTGATATGCAAGTCTCTAGAGATGATGAGGTGGTTGAATCGAAGATTGGATGAGAATTCAATGTTCTTTTGGGCTTAAGAAAAAAAACTTTTTTTCGTTCAAATAAAAAAAACTCTCATAATCTTGTTCTTTCTTAGTGACTTCTCCTTCCAGTTGCCAAAAATCCTCTTTACTTAAATGAACATAGGTTTTTTTAGTTATAGTAGCTAATGGCCTCCGATCGATGTAGCCAATCCTAAACCTAGGTCAGTCTTTTCTATTTGTAGAGGTAGGTTTTTAGAAAACCCTAGATGTATTAGATAAATATCAATAATGAATTAAAACCCTTAGTTTTATCAGATATTCAGTTAAATGAATATTTATTTAAAATTAAATTAAATTCAAATAGTTATCCATAAAATCCAATAATTATTACCAAATATTCTTTTTAGAATCTTCTTTTATTAATTTTAGCCTTTTTAAGTGAAAATATATGTAAAACAACGTCAAAATTGGGAAATAAGCCAATCTGCATTGTGTAAAGCGGATCTGCTATGCACAAAGCTGATTTGGCTCTATGCTAAGCCGATCAGCTTTGTGCACAACCAAGTGAACTGTATGCAGAGCCGATTGGCTTAAGGGTTAAAGAAAAATTCTAAGAAATTTTACATTTTAGTCCCTAAACTTGTAAAAAAATGTTGCTTCACCCTTTAAACTTGATTTTTCTACTAATTAAGTCCAAAATGATTCTATGAAAGCAATTTTGGTCCAATAATTTTCAATCCTAACTAGGATTTGCCCGTCCTCAACCTCTTGAGGCTCGAGAAAGATAATAACTTTCATTATCGGGTTTTCTGTAATTCCCTCGATATCTAGATCCAAAAAATGGGTGCTGATAGAGACTATTACTTATTCTTTTCTCATTAATAGGGAAATTTTGAGTTGTATTATTCTTGGTAGAGGTATTCGACAGGGGGATCCCTATCTCTATACCTTTTTATTTTTTGTGCTTAGGGTTTATCGTCCCTAATCTCACATGTCGTTTTGATGGGTGAGATCCATAGAGTGAGCATAGCTCGAGCTAGCCCTATCATGTCACACTTATTTTTTGCAAATGATAGTCTTATTTTCTACAGGGCAAATATTCCTAAGTGTGCTAATCTGAAAAGGTATATGAATCTTTATGAAACTACTTTTGGGGAGGTAATAAATTATAAGAAGTTTGCACTTTCATTTAGTCCTAATACTTAAGCTACTATTATTATAGTTGTAAAACATCTTTTTAGAGTATATGTAGTGTAGAGGCATAATCTATACTTGGGTTTACCAACTTTCTCTCTTCATAATAAGAAACACTAGTTTTCTTATTAAAGAGACAAAGTAACTTTATCGATGGAATAAGAGAACCTTCTCAATAGGTGGTAAAGAGAAATTGATTAAAGTAATTACACAGTCCACCCTAATTTATATGATGTCTTCTTTCAGATTGCCTTTCTCCATTTTGGATGATATTGCACGAACATGTGCTAATTTTTAGCGTGGTAGCAGTAAGTCTAGCAATCGTATGCATTGGAAGTCTTAGGATTTTTTATGCAAGCCAAAATCAATAGGCAGTATGGGATTTCATGACTTGAGACTATTTAGTTAAGCTTTGCTTAGGAAACAACTTTGGAGGTTCATCACTCGCCCTAAATCGTTGGTGACTTGTGTTTTTAAGGGTAAATATTTTCCAACAGGAAGTGTTCTTGAGGCCCCTTTTAGTTTGAATACCACCTTTATTTGGTGAAGTAGCTTATGGAGTAGAGAGCTCTTCAAGAATGATGGCGAATAGGAGATAGGATTAACACCCGAGTTTATAAGGATAGTTGGCTTCATATGCCTTATGGTTTCCAGGTAAGTTCGTCTTAATCCCTACCTAATAATTCCTTATTGTCTTTGCTTTTATTACCTTATGAGGTTGGAATACAAATTTTATCATGGATCATTTCCATGCTTATGTTGCAATTATTCTTGTGATTCCCCATCCTCATTTCCTCATGCCCGACTTTCCATGTTGGCATCTTGATTTAAAGGGATTCTATTTTGCAAAGAGTGCATATATGGCGCGCTTACTCTCTCACTATTCTACACAAAGCATCATCTTCGGATAATATGGATGATTGGTGGAAAAATATTATGGTCTCATGTCCTTACCTCCTAAGATACGTATCTTCACCTCTAGGCTTATCTAAATTTGCTACTAACTTCTATTTACTTGTTAGCTCATCATGTCCCCACACAAGCAACATGTCCACTTTGTGGTTTTGAGCAGACAGAATTAGAAAGGTTTTTGCTTTGCGCATGGCAAGCCTGGAATTCACATAATGGACTCATGTATGGTAAGCGTACTATGGCTTCTCATTTAACATATGAGTGGGCTTTCTCCTTTTATGAGAATTTTTCCAAACGCATGTTGCTATTGTTCGGGAGATTTAATTAATCGAGATTCAAAAGCTAAAATCTCACATTGATCATCAATAGGTTTAGCCAGGGCATTTATAACACGATCCAAATAAGCCTCATTCACCGGTATTTGAGCAATCCTTTTCGTTGCATTTACGAAACTTTCCTCTGTATCATTAAACCATCACCCATTAAAATGACACCGACATTATTTAATTCCAAATTCAGAGCAATGCCTATTGTACCCTCTTCAAATTCTACTAATTCACTTGCCATTACTTTATCAAGACCATAAATACGAGCAATGCCATCGCCTACTTGAAGTATGATACCCGTATTTACAATCTTTACTTTCCTAATATATTGCTCAATACGTTCGCAGATAATATTACTAATCTTAATGCATCATAGGCTAGTGCCTAGCTGCCACTGGACGACTCCTATCGTTGGGCTGCTGAAGTTAAATGTTAATGCAGCTTTTGATTTGGATTGGGAGGTTTGTGGTCTGGGAGTGGTAGTTTGAAATGAAGTTGGGTGCTTATATGGTGGTTGATACTTTCCCTATTAATTATGAGCAAACAATGGTTCTTGATGAATTTGGAAGCAATTCAGCAAAGCTTTTCCTTGGCTGCTAAATGTGGTTTGTTTAGCATTTTGGTGGAATCTGATTCGCAAAGAGCTACGACATTTATTAACCATTGGATGAATCTAGAGCTATTATTCAGTTTTGCTTTTGCACCACAGACTAACAATATGGTGGCTCACTCCATTGCCCGTTTTACAACTAGCGTTGGCAGTAAGCTTGTCTGGTTGGAGGATGAGGTCCTCTTAGGGCTTCATGACCTTCTTGTTCATGATTTATGAGTTTTAATTTGTATTTGTGGCAAGCTTCCTGATCTTAATTACACTCTTTTTCCTTGTTATGGTTTTTCCTTCTAGGTTTTATATGACAAGGTTTTTTAATGAGGTAATATTTCCTTGTAATTAAGCCATTTATTAATAAATCTTCCATTTGGCTCAAGAAAAGATAATACAACTCAATTTCATATAGATATGGACACTTTGATGGATAATTAGTTTAGCATATAAAAACATATTGACCACATGAAGTAATTCATATGCAATAATTTTACTAGTATAATATAATAATAATGATAAATACATGAATTAATATATCAACAAAAAACTAAAAGTATTATATCTTTTTTTCTGACTTCTTATCTTTAATTTCTTAAAAAAATTGTATTGAGTTATTTGAATTCCATCATAGGTATATGTATATAATATGATGTACTAATTCATCAATTTCTTATAGGATTAAGAATACATAAAATTATGATAGAATCAGGATTGAATTAGATTAATCGCTAATTAATTCTATTAGGATTAGAAATTTAAATTAATTACATATAGATTTAGGATAAGATAAGTAATTACTAATTAATTCTAAGGATATTTTATTCAATTTAAAAATTTCTCCTCCCTTCATGCTTTTATATATATCAGTTTAACATATATTACTTTATTCTTTCTATCAAATGTCTAAAGTTCAAACTCTATTAGGAATATAAAAAAAGAGAAATTTATTTATTTTAATCCATTTATATAAATGGATATCAGATACCGAATTCAGATTACGGGTATTTTCAAAGGGTTGAATTCAAACCCGAAACGGATATAAAAATTATAAACCAATATAATTCCAAATCCATTTACAATTATCTGAATTCTTCTCATTATAGTTCGATTGATGCCTAAAAAAACTTATCTAGCTACCATCTCTATCTTGTAAAAGAATAAGTCTCCTTTAAATTTTCGATTGCAAGATTTGAGTATATTAGAGGCATTGTTGATACCAACCAATAGAAAAGCCCATTGTCCTAAATATAGATTGATAAAAAAAAACAATTCGAAGACCTATGCCTAAATCATTTGATATTTTAAGTCAAATGAGTTTTAAAGCAGGCAAGGTCATCACCACTAAAGTTGATTTTGGTTAGTAAATGATCTTTTAAATATATAAGGTTATCATTAACAGGGCTAAATTGCCTTCACCATCACTAGATTTTGAGGTTAGTATCATTAAAGTCTCTGAACTTCAATTTGTAACACTAAACCTGCTAAATCTTAATTTTAGTATCAATAATTCCTTACCGTTAACTTCTGTTAAATATCTAAAGAAAAAATCACGTGTCAGCTCATTTGTAAAAAAAGATTCTACAGAAAAAATCCACCTTATTTAAATAGGACATGTTAGCAACATGTCCTATTAATTCTTCCTCATCCAAAAATAAATAAAATCAGAATCAAAATAACCTAAAATCAAATTGAATAAACCAAATTTCACACAAAATCAAAATCAAAATCAAAACCTGTGAACTACGGAATCAAGAGTCCCCTAACTAAAATCCTATACGAAATCAAAATCAAAATAAAAATCTGCAGTTTCACCATAACTGAAATCAAAATCAAAATCAAAATAACAATAACCAAATCTATACAAAACCAAAATTACTCGCCTTATCACTGCGGTTATAACCCGCAAGCTCCAACCAGTCACCACCGCACTAGCAACACCCAGCAACCAACAACGTCAACATTTTCAACTTCACCTCACTAACAACATCAATGTTCTCAATCAGCAACGGCGTCGTGGAGAGCAACAACTAATAATGGATATTCAAGAGGTGGAAACCCATCTCCTTTATTTGTAGGATTTTAGTTTGGGAGTAAAGATCAATAATACTGGATGTATCAAATGTCAAAAATAACAGCTTCTCTTCGTTTTTTTGATTTTAGGAAAATATGAATTTAGGTAAATTTTATTTATTTTATTTTTTTCTATTTTATTAAAAATGGTTGATTAACCCAAAAAAAATCATGGTATGTAATACTATAGAGATAGTTGTCTTACTATTTTAGGTGTTATATCTTGTTAGGGTTCTAAAAATATAAAGAAGAGAAGAGGAAGAAGATATACGAAGGAGAATGAGAAAACGAGAGGAGAGAGATAGAAGGAAAGGGAGTGAGAGGAAAAAAATAAGTGAGACACGTGTTGCTGACTTGTTCTATTTTAAATGACATTTATTTTTATTTATTTATAAATAAATATTTTTTAATACATAGGTTGCGACATCATTTTTATATCACATAGTTTAACAGACATTAACAACAAGCCCTTTTGTGATACTAAAATTGAAGTTTAGAGGGTTTAACGTTACAAATTAAAGTCTAGAGACTTTAGTGCTATTTTGCCCTAAAATTTAGGAATGGTGAGGATAATTTAGCCTCATTAATAGAGTTAATTTTGATGGATTATTTCTGATTAATATAACTAATTATTTCCATTATATGAATAGATTAAGGTTTATAAGCTATACTTAAAATAGATTTGAATTATTTGTACGACATAAATTTCATTTTCAACTTTAACTGTTTTTTAGTGTAACTATCTCAAATAGTCAGCGAGTTGAACCCTCAGCCCCAACAATTTGCATGCAGTTTCAATGATCCATATAAATAATTCTTCCGGTAGAATCAAAGGCTCCTACTTAAATTAATATCCCTAGAATGATACATTTTTTTTTTTGAATTATCAAAGGCTTTTAAGTCACAGCATATGACTAAATATTTTATGATCATAATAAATTATTAGCACGTATATTTTTTATTTTAATTAAAATTTATTAGATAATTTGTTAAATAAAATTTTAATATATTTTTGAACTCCATGATGCATTATGAGATGTCATATTATTTATAAAATCTTGATTTAGTGATAGTTTAGATCAAATACATATAAAATTATATAAAAAAATGATAAAAACATAATATGTACTTTAAAAATGGTAAAAAAACACTTATTACTCCTTTGACACAAAAATATCTTTGTCCTTCAAGCGTAAAAGCGTCAAACCACATAGTAGCTTTTTGAACTTTACCCATCAATAAATATTTATTTCTTTGGAGGAGTTTTATGATCCTCTATTATGGATGTATTGAGTTCTCCTTCTATGAAGTTTTATGGTCCTAAATTATAGGAGTATTAAGCTCTCCTTTTATAAAAGTAGTGAAGAGAAAGAAGAGTTTTAATATGATATTCTAACAATCGGGCTCCTTAAATGACACTTGTAAAGTCAATATGTGGCTCAGTGCCACCGAGTGAAGTGTTTTTTCTGTAGAACTACAATCTACTACTATATCAATACGATTGTTAATTGTTAGGAGTAACATTATTTGCATATATTTCTTGATGTTCGATATTTATCTTTTATCTTTAATATTAAGATTTACTTATTAATCTTATAATAGAATATTCATATTTTCTTTTAAAATAAATATTTAACTCAATGGGTCTTCTACAAACCAGTGTCAATAGTATTATATATATATATATATATATATATATATATATATATATATATATATATTTAATAAAAAATACAGGACCTAATTTTTTAACTTTAACATTAAGAAGAATTATTTTTAATACCAAACATTATAACATTATTAACTTATAATGATGTAGTGCTAATATTACACTAGTTATGTTTATAAAATAATTTTTTATCAATAATTTTACTTTTAACTAATTAGTAAAATACTATTGTTATTAATTTCTTTTATAAAATCAATATGACGTCATAAATTATAAAAAATGAGAATATTGGGTAAAATATATAAAAGGTACGATAACTATTACTACTGTATCCATCTGGTATCTCAACTCAATAATAATAAAAATTGATACCACAATTGACTAACAATGGATCAGGTTATATTTTTTGGTCATTATGTAATGATGTGATAACCGGATTCTCTCATTAACTCTTTTTTAAATATAACTAATTATAATTAGATGTTGAGTATTTTCTTATCTCCTCTACCTTAAACTCATACATTATAATTGCATATAGGAATTAGGATTTTTGGCTTATAAGGATTAATTATGTACAGTTCAGCGGTCACGTGGAAGTTAGAGAAAGAATCGGGCTACCACATCAACATAAAATGGTCGAAAAGTATAAATGTACCTTCGCCTGATTCATAAATGGTGACTTAGGATACCATTTTTATGATTATTAAGTTGAAGTACCAATTAGATACAAGTGATATAGTTATGGTATTATTTATGCTTTCTACCTAAGAATATTAGTTTGTCAAATATCAAAATATTAATAGCTTATTCGTACAGTATAGAAATATAGAAAAATATTACAAGTCCTTTTTGTTAATAAGGCAAATCACACATAATAGTACTTACTTTATTATATTTAGTAGGATTTAATTTTTAACTAATTATTATTATTTTCTTCTATATTACTTAATATGTTGTCTTGGGGTCATAAATAGTAAGTAACAAGGTATTCCAAATTTTATAATCACTAGCAGTTTCATTAAAAGCTATGTAGGATTATCCTACATAGATGAGAGAGTGGCTAGTAAATTCGCCATCTGGTTCTTGTCTCTAGATAAGTGAATGAATGAACACTTAGAGAAATTGCAAACTAAAGTCTTGAGATAATTGACATATGGTTTCAACCTCTCTTCCTTCATTTTCCATTCTTTACTACCTTGTTAGATTACCAATATGAAGTCCCGTAGACCATCAGCTGCTTCGCTTCTACCATCATGGTCGTTTCTATCCCACACAGATATGCTTTGTATTCTACTATGTTGTTTGTGATCTTGAAGTCCAATCTCTTGGCCATTAGCAGCATTTCGCCTTTTGGTATAATTAAGGCTACACCTTTTGGATTCATAACTCAGAAATTTATTAAACCTAAAGGGTTTAAAGATGGAGGATTAAATATTGGAAATTTCAAATTAATTAGTAAAAGAGAAGATGAAGAGTTTAAAGGTGTAAACGAGGGATTCAAATTGGAATATTATTGAGTATTTTTTTGAATATACAAATTAATTTTTTCTTTTATATTTTACTCTTCATTAAAAGAATGAAAGAGAACTTTGGCCTAATATTTTTATACTTAATTCTAATATGATTATCACTATGGAAAAGAGGAGAAACTAATGAATTTGAACTTGAAATTCATTTCTTCACGTATACAGACCTTTGTCTTGTGTGCCAGGCTATGCATATATAAGGGGGCATTTGTTTGCACTATATTTTTGTGGCCCAATATTTGAGGCTTAAAATAACAACCTATACTCAAGATTGCAAGTTTGGTATAAAAATTAATTATTGAATTAAATTAAAATTAATTAAAGTACTTAATTTATAAATTTAATATGTGGTTAATATGAAAGAGATAAGAGCAAAAAAATGGAGGGAGGTTAAAAAATGGTAGTTATTTTGGAGCTCTACTTCTTGACGGCAATTATAGAAGCTCCATCCCAATTATAGAAGTTTCCGGTTACACAAGCCTTAACAATTATGGAATTACTCCATCAGCAAGGAACAAAAAGAAATAAGGAGAAAAACTATTAAAGACACAATCAATGACAGACAAAAATAATATAGATAAAAATCGAAGCAAATTCTTTGTACTTTCATTTTATGAACAAGCTTTCTTTATAATCTTTTACAAATAATTTATTTCAGTAAAATTAAAATTATTTTAGTAGAATATCAAACAAATTATGGTAAAGGCATTTGAAAGATCTATAATCATTTATGATGGTTCGTGTACCACACCCATATGGCATGTTCAAACCAAATTTACAACCAACAATTTTGATAGTTGATTTGATAGCAAATCACCTATAAGATAATTTTATTATTGAAAGCTAATATTTTATTATAAAATGATAATAATATTAAGTAGGCAAAATCCACAATTTGGCCTCTCCACTTTTAAGTTTTGTTTCAATAAGCCCTTATACATTTATTGTATTTTAGTCAGCCCTGCTACTTTTATCAGGTTGTGCCATTTTTTGATATTTGTCGTTAGCATAGTAGACACGCGTTCTAAAGGAGCATGCGCTGATTTAAAGTAAGCTGACTAGGAATGATATCATTTTAAACTGAAGTTTAATATGAACCCTAAATTAATAAAATGACGACATTTTGGCAACTGAACTTATAGTCTTAGACAAAATTGAGGCTTCCATTTTGAAAAGAAAATATTGAGTTTGACGACATTGAGACAGGGTGAGCATGTGAGATGGAAAATGTTGCACTTGTCACACAATAAAGAACCACTTTTTCTTGTTCGATTGTTGTTGGTTTGAAGAATAATAGAATTTTCTAAGTGGTAGTAGACCATGCTCTCATTTTCAAAAGGTGTGTAATGCTTAGACTTATTCTCATTTTTATTAATAAAAATTAGGGTCTTTGGCATATGGTGTTTGGTTTAAATATGTGTTTTTCTCTTATGTTGTGGTCCTAAAACTATATGTGAGTTACATTTAAGGCATTTACAACCTTTCAAATCAATTATTGTGTTTATATTGTGTACTATTAAGATAATTTTTTGCCAATGGGTCATTATTTTAATGATATTGGTATTATTAAAGTGGTCCTTACTGTTATATATGTATTTTTTTACAGTAAACGATAATATGTTAGCATATAAAGCTTTTGGTATCATTATGGTTGACAATTGGTTGGGGGTAATAGATATATAGATGGAAAGGTGTATGTTGTTAAGGGTTTGTCTGACATTGATTTATTGTCATACTCTAATTTAATATTATATGTAAAGGAGAATTTAGGTTATTAAAAAATAAAAGGATTATATCATATATGTAAGAGTATGCATGGGCAGTGTGGTAGGTGTAGAAAATAAAAATAATTAGGGTTGGTTTCTAAGGTGCCTAAAATTTGATTTATCATTAAAAAATGGTGAATGTTTGACTATTATTTCTGACATGCAAAAGGTAATAGTGTTGTTTGATTGATTTAAATATTTTTTTATTTTATATTAATGAGTGGTAAATGTCATGTTTAATAAGTTTTATATCTTTTATCAGGGATTGGATAGTGCAATATAATAAGAACTACTGAAGGTCTACCACTGAATGTGTGCTAAATGCAGCATGGGCCAAGCAATGGTGGGGAGAAGAGAGAAAGATAGCTTTATGTGTTTGTGCAAAATTTCACTTTTGAGAGACAACTGAATGCAAATATTGAACAACTAGAGAAGCTAGAAGTTGACATAGTAGATGATTTGTTTGAACATCCTATGCATCAATTGGTCAAAGCCTTTTTTTCCATTGGATCACCACAATGTGATGTGGTAGACAACAACTTGGCAGAGACTTACAACAGATGATTCTTCATGCAAGATGCAAACATGTTATTATAATATTAGATAATATTAGGAGACAAGTTATATCTAAGGAGTGGAAAAAAAAAGCTTTTGCAAGAATTTGATTTTCTGATATTGCACCAAAAGCATTGGAGAAACTAGAAAAGAACAAGGAGGCTGCATATAATTGGTTTAATAAGACAAATGTTGTAAATGACTTTGAAATTATAAATATTACAATATTGCTAAACGCCACACAATTCACCTGAAAAATAAAACATGCACCTGTAGGGGTTGGCAGCTAACTAGTATATACCCTGTGAACATATTATATGTGCAGTATATAGTAATGAAAAGAATTTCAAGGATTTTATGGCTCATTAGTATTGGAAAGACGCGTACTTGAAGGCTTATGAGTATTCTCTACATCCATAAAGAGGGAAAGATGTTTGTTGGTCAAAGATTGAAGCTGCACCAATTATGCCATCCCCATTCAAAAAATTACCTAGCATGCCTAAAATGCAAGAAGAAAGGATAAAGATGAGATGAAAAAGGTAGATAAGGCTAGTAGAATAGGAAGGATTATAACATGCAAAATTCTTGGCCATAATGCTAGAAACTGTCCACTTTGAACTCAAGAGCTACAAGTAAAAATACATTAATTATTGACTGCTTCTTTCTTCTTTATATGTGAGATGCTTCTTTTTCTTATTTGAGTGAATAAATCTTATTCAGTCTTCAAAGCCAAGGAAAAGGGTTAATAATAAAGGATTGTCAATGTCAATATCGATGTTGAGGCAAAATATAGATTCATACAAGAATATTTATTGGCATTACCCATAAACAATCAACTACATATAATATCTCTTACAGTGATAGGCAACAAGGAGTGAGAATCCTAACATGTCTTGATATTTTTAAGAATTAATGCACAACTAGCTATGCAAAGGGAGGCAACCTGACTGTTGATATTTATGGACATATGAATAAAAGCAGGTATAAAATGACCTACATTTGAAACTTAAGGAAGAAGTTGCCATCATGGAAGTCTTTAATGAAGCAGAAAAGATTGGAATTAAAACTATAGATTAGTTTATCAATGATGGATACAACATTAATAATGGGGGATCTAGCTCGAAGCAGCAACCTTAAAGTTCTCTACTAAAGATAGCTTTTTGATTACTAGTTTTTTTTTTAGTTTCAACCTTAAATGTAAAGCTTATTGTGTTATTAATTCAAAATAAAAAATGATAGCAACTACATTTTTCAATTTTCAATTGATGCTGCTACAGGCCTTATAAACCTATTATATGATTGTTATGGTACTATTTTCGGAAAGGCAAACTCTTTATGTTATGGTAAAATTGGTGCATAAACTAAGTTAATATTTTTGCACTTTAGTGTTGCAATTACTTATTAATTGTCATTTCAAAAATAAAATCATTACTAAACTAACTAAATTCCATTTAAAGACAATACAAATTCACGGGATATAAACAAAAAGCTTCAAATAAATCAAATATTAGGGATAAATTACCACCTATTTCTTATGTCCCAAATTGACAACAAAGTTATTCATAAACACAACATTACAACCATCTTCTACCCTACACCTATTACCCCTAGAAAAACCTAAAGAGTAATACTCCCATGGCCATTATGAGACTAGCTCTACAAGCTCGTTTTCAACAAAGTAGCAGTATTGGTTGACTCATTCAGAGCCACATTCAAGTTTTGCACTTCAAAGCTCAGTGCCTTAATCTCTTTTCTAATTTGAGCTACTACCATTTCATCAAGTTAATTTCACCTTTCCAAAGATCCCAAACTGTTGTTCAACGACCTCAACTGGACCAAAAATGGAGTCGATCTCTCGCTCTTCCACTCATCATGCCATTTTAAGTAATTACAAATTAGTGATTGCAAAAACAAAAGAAAATTGAGAATCTTGCAAAAATAAAAGAGCACCTCAAATAAAAGAAGTTGGAAAAAAAGAAATATAAAATAAAAGATAGAGAAGAGGCTCGAGTTCAATGAATTACCCTAAAGGAGCACCTCTAGAACTCTCTATTTGAGTTATTATCACTCTTTGACATAAGTAATTTTGCACGAGCTCCATAATTACAATGAATAATATAGGAATCTCCAATCGCTTGCATTATATCATCATCGATGAGAAGATCACTTTCACTAGACCCATCTTTACTGCCACCTTCTATTTTTCTATAGTACGATGGTGGTAAAGGAATTACAATATATGCTACATTTCAAGAAATCCTAAATTTAAAGTCTCAATAGTAACTTTCCACTATGCATTTATCATGGCAACAAGTAGTGTGTTATTTTCCAAGTTAGCATTTATTTAATTATTTCTTAATATTGTTTTTACATCGTTAAATATGTATCCACTATGCTAACAACAAATGTAAAAGAAAAGGCACAATCTGATAGGTAATAAAAGTAGCAGGGTTGACTAAAACGCAATAAAATGTATAAAGGACTTATTGAAACAAAACTTAAAAATTGAGGGGCCAAATGATGAGTTTTGCCTATTAAGTACAATGGGTACTAAAATGTAAGAAATTCAAAATATGAAATACTTCTTTGTTACTAAAAGTACTACAGTCCACTAAGTGAAAAGTGCCTGACTACCGGGTAAATTTTTGTAATTTTTCCTTTTAATACAAATACAACCGACAAAAATAAAAAGCACCACTTGAGAATATAGCTCATAGTATCGTTCTCTCACTGTCGTCGACGAATCAAGATTCAAATTTTGGTACCAAGAGTAGCTTACGATCCTCACAAACGCCGTATAAGAATCTACACCTTTTAGCTACGATTGCATCCACCACCGGTTTTGCGGCGGCGCGTATAATACACGCGCCGATAACAAAATTTGTCTAGTATTTTTTTGAAAAAATGTTAAAGCTTTGATGCTCCTTAGGCAAAAAGGGAGATCAATGAATTGAGATGGTGAGGGGTCCTGGGAAGCAGAAATCAACAAGATTGGTGTTAGTGTGTGTGGCACTGTTAGGTTTTGGTGCTGTTGCTAATTATCTATGGGCTTCTTCTTTTCCTCATTTATCCAATTGGGTTAATGTTGATAATTATGTTCCGAATGTAATTCTCCCCAAAGACCAGAACCCACGTCAGGTTACTCCCTTTAGTGTACTCTTTTCTTTACTATTCTACATTTGCTGCTGCTGTTCAATTTGTTTATTTGATTTTAGAACATTTATATGGCTGAGCATTTTTGTTTGTTCTCCAATAGTAGCTATCTTGAATGCTGAGACAAGATCAGAATCCATAATCTGTTAAAAGTGAAAAAATTTTAGAAGCTATGGATTAATGGTTTTTTTTTTTTCCTCTGTACTGAATGATCTTAACAAGTTTACTAACGTAATGATGTTATCATTTTTCTTAACTGCTTCAGCTTTATTATTATTTTGGATTACTGAATTCTTGGTTCTAGATAATTATTGCTTTTACAATGCTTGTCGATTCATTGATGATCTTGTTTGGAATGAATCATTTGCAATGAACTCAAGTCATTCACTGCGGTAAATTCATGATTTTTCTTTTTTGTCTTTGTCTAAGTTGAAAGAATTGAATTCTAGCAACAATGACATTCCAAGCATTTTTAGATATGTGGGTTCTGTTCTAAATATAATTCAATTGAATTGAAATCTTGCATTTTTAGACTTTCCAAGCACTATCTTTAATATTTGGTAAGAAGATATGTAATGCAGATGAAATCTATGTTAGGATTTGGGACTTTAAAGTTTTTCTGTTTTAAGGGAGTTGTAAATGTCTTTTCTGGTGAACTGATTGTAGTTACTATAGCTTTCCTTCTCAGAAGGTCAATTGAGTCATCTGGCCCTTAAAGTGAATTTCTACCTCATACAGTCTATGGTAGTATGTGCAAGAAATATGGTGAAATGCTTGTTTGTTTGACTTTAAACTAAGCCATGTGTTTTATGCTATAATAGGTAGGAGCTGACAAAGAAAAGAAGCCGAAGAAAGATAAAGATAAGAAGGATATTCCAGAGAGATTCCTATCAGCAACATTTGCTGATTTGCCTGCACCAGATCTGAAATGGGAGAAGATGACCTCTGCACCAGTGCCTCGTCTAGATGGTGCTGCAATACAGATTAAGAACCTTCTATATGTGTTTGCTGGATATGGAACAATTGATTATGTGAGAACCTCTTGTGCCTCATCTAGCGTTACTGTTATCTTTAGCTGATTTAATAGGTGATAGTTTTGCTAAATGCTTTTCAACTTCATTTGGGAAAAAAAAAGCACAAAAATAATTCATTTCATTCCCAACAAATTCAAATGAATTCTCATGTTTGTCATGTTGGATATTAATGTGTAAATTCTGTTGAATGCAATTGAACATTATGTTTGAAACAAATGGAAGGATTGAGAAAGTATTACATTTATGTATAAATTGAAGGATGATGAAAACATCGGTGTGCTGCTTTAGTGAACTAGGGAGGGAAGGAGATTCTAATTGATTTTATGGTTTAGGTGGTTTGGTATTTGACAGCAAATTCCACTTAGACTGCATATGGACAAGATAAGCACTTGATGTCCTTAATATGCAGCTACTGATGTCTAGACCATAATTCTCAATTTCTTAAAGCCTATATGTCGTTGTTTTTGGATATGCATCTTGTTGGCATCAAAAAATCCTTTTCTAATGTGAATAATTTCTATAAATTCGAATCAGCCTGTTTGGAATTCTAGGAACACATTATTTATGCGATGTTCTGTTTGATATTATCGATATTTAAGCTGATGTTTTTGGTCATTATCAGTTTTATTTTATTTTTTTATGCATTTTCTATTTTCATAGCCACATTCATATTCTGCAGGTGCATTCACATGTTGATATTTACAATTTTACGGATAACACATGGGGAAAAAGATTTGACATGCCTAAAGAAATGGCACATTCACACTTGGGAATGGTGACAGATGGGAGATACATTTATGTTGTTTCAGGGCAATATGGTCCACAATGCAGAGGGCCTACAGCACATACATTTGTCTTAGATACAGAGACAAAGCAATGGCAGGACATGCCACCTCTACCAGTTCCTAGGTATCTACCTGTATCAAATTAGCTAGAAGTACATTATATGTTAGTTTTGAATTATTCTATGATAATAGCTAACTGCATTTTCATATAGCAGAACTCTCATATCTGTTTTCAGTGTGGAATTTGTAACTGATAATTCCTAGTTACTATGGCTGATTACATGTGCAGCACGACTTGTGATTAATTATTTTCTTGCACTAATTGTGATTACTAGTTTTGCAAATAATGTTTGTGAAATGAATTTGTGATGCTGATGATGGGTTGAGATAATTCACTAACTTTCATAACAGTGATTAAGTTTGAGAGGATTTCATTAGAGGTATTTATATCTGTTGTTATTGCTGCGCAAATTCTTGGTTCATGTCTCCTTGTCTTTTCTTTTTTAGAATCTATTTTGACATGAAATTAACTCTTAGATTCTGTATGTTATGGTTGAAATGGACTGTCATTTGGCACTCACTTTTTAAAAGAAAGAAAGGAAGGAATTTCCTTCGACATATTATCAATTGTTGCTTGTTATATTCAAAATGAACTGTTTGATTGGTCTGTTTATAGAAATCTTTTGAAGATATTGTTCTTGATAGATTGTGTTGCGTTTTATTTAGATCAGCTAAGAGTTTTATGCATGGGAATTTAGCAGTGTCAAGTGGTTGCTTAGTTAACTAGCTTCACTTTTCTCGTTCTACACCAAACTTGATTAGGTTGGGATTACAGTCTAATCCTAAGACATGTTCCCTTAATTAAGTTCTTATTTTATAATTTTACCAGTGTTCTTAAGAGGTTTTAATATGATCATTTCAGGTACGCGCCGGCCACTCAACTTTGGAGAGGCAGACTCCATGTGATGGGTGGCAGCAAGGAAAATCGGCATACTCCAGGATTGGAACATTGGAGTCTTGCTGTAAAAGATGGCAAAGCACTAGAGAAGGAGTGGAGAACAGAGATACCAATACCCCGTGGAGGTCCTCATAGGTTTGTGGACCATCCTTCAATATGATAAATTTCTAACTTTTCCTTCTTGCCTTATCAATAGATACAAGTAGTTAATTAGGAATATGCTTTTAAACAATGTTCTTTAGATAGTTATGTTGTCAAACTAGTGATCACAATTTTGAATTCTGAAGGAAAAAGAAAGTAGTTAAACGTATGGTTATCCTTCCTTTTTATTTCTTTACCTAAAAGACTATTAGATGCTCGAGGGGAAGGGTTAGGCCAGGTTTGATTCCCTAACTAGTTGCTCCTAGTATAGGTGGCACTCTTGTGAATTTGTTTGCATATAGTTAAGCTCATTATGCAAAGTTGATTAGATTTTGGGTTAGTTTTAAATTCACTGAAAAGATTATTGTCATGGTTCATCATTAGATGCTCGAGGGGAAGGGTTAGGCTTGCCTCGATTGCCTAACTACTTGCTCCTAGCATAGGTGGCACTCTTATGAATATGTTTGCATATAGTTAAGCTCATCATATAAACTTTATTAGATGCTTTGAGTTAGTCTTAAATTCATTCAAAACAGAGATTATCATCATAATCATTGTCATGGTTCATCAATTTTTATTTACAGATGTTAAGTAGATAATTTTGCTCCTTTTTTTGCTTGTTGTACTCCTTCATCTTTTACTCGTAGTTTCTTATGAAGGAAAAGAGAAGAAAGAAATGAGAGGAGGAGGAGAGCTTGTGGGGCTTGGGGGAATTAATTTTTATAGTGGACATTGGGTGGGATAGCTTTTGATGTGGGTGATTGGCAGATGAAAAGTAGCTAATTTTTCGTTCTGTTAGTTGGATTATATATTATGATTCTGTATCAAACTGTAGAAGTACTTAATTATAGAAATAGCTATCCTCCTTGCAGTGCATATATGAATTAATCACAATCTAATTCAAGAAGTAAGAATTAGGCCTCCTTTTTTCTTTTTACTTATAAATTCATCTACATGCTAAAATTTGAAGAAATTAAGAAATTAAGAAATCTCCTGCAGTTATATTCCTTGCTGATAGTGTTCACTGTACTTGCATGAAGTACATATGTAGGTGGACAAGTTGTAAGATTACTCTTTTCTGTTTTGTTGCAAGGGGTTCTTGTGTTTTGGAAAAAGTCTTCTAGTAGTTTATTTACTTTTCTATACATAAGTTGCAAACAGAACTGCCAATTAGGGTTTGCTGGAGAGAGGAAGGAGGTGGTGGTATATGGAATTTTTCGAGTTTGCACTTGATAAAATATTTAACATAAAACTCCTTTGGCATGTGGGTTAATTTTGATTTGAATGCTTGTACTGGTGCAAAATCTTAATTTTCACAACCTTCAGCACTTGTCCACAGATCATTTTCTATGTTTTTGGTTGGTAAAGGAGATTCTTAATTCATTTCAATTAGCAAGATTTGATCATAAACTTTTTTGGGAATTGCTATTGTTCCATTAAATTGTATTTGCTTAATTTCGCATGAGGACATTAAATCTGATTTCTCTCATGTAACCTTTCCATTTTTCATTTTTATTTTTTTACAATTTTTTCTTTGTACAGGGCTTGTGTAGTGGTTAATGATCAACTTATTGTCATTGGTGGTCAAGAAGGTGATTTTATGGCCAAACCTGGATCACCTATTTTTAAATGCTCTCGTAGGAATGAGGTAAAGCTTCTCATTGCTGCATTAGCAAATACTAACTTCTTTTAATTGAACTTTCTCATTCCAAATGTGCTTGATGAAGGGAAATTATGAGAGCCAGAAGTGCTAGTATATTAATTTCTATTGGAAAGGATAGATACTCATTTTCTCTTTAGAAAAATCAAGGTTCTTATGTATTATAGCAATCTTTCTTCCTGTTGCTTTTGGGGAATTAATTCATCATTTTGTTGTGTTTGGCGTGGTTGTTGCTTAGGGCTACATGTCCATAAGCCGAACAGACCTATTTTCTTAGATTGTTGCCACTATTTTGAACTGTATGAATATTGTATCATGGTTGAAGTTTCCTAAGACGGCATCAGAACTATAGGGTGGAGTAAAGACTCAAAATCACTAAGCACTTTATATCTTGATTAATTTAGTTGTGTTGTCTCTCTATTGCCGGACAAAAAATTATTTTTATTTTTCTTTTTAAGTTTCCTTTCCTGGCCCTATGTAAATTTGTTTTCATTCTTATAATAGCCATTGTATTTGGTTGTCACTTGCCTGATTTTGTCATTTAAAAACCCTGTTTGCAATGCTATGTATCTAAACCAACTCAATCTCCTGTCTAGGGTCACCCCTATCTTTTCTACTGAGGGATTCTAGCCAATTGTATCCCTTTTAACATCCTGAAATGTGCCGTGCTATTATCTAACACTGATTATTATGATATATGATGTGGAATTCTGATAGGATAAAGAATTATTAGGGGTGAGCATGGTTTGGTTATCCAGACTGTGCTCACAAATAAAAAAAAGTACTGACCATTCTGTTTTTCTTTTTAATTTTTTTAAACCAAAAACCAAACCACATATTCAGTTAACCATTAGTTTGAATAAACAAAAAATTGGTTTCTTAACTATGGCTTTCCGGTTAATTAAAATAATAAAAAAGTGAAAAGAGAAGGAAAAAAGTGGGTTTGGTTCTCCGGTTTCTTAGTTAACTGATAACAATTTTAAAAGTTGTTTATAATTTTTTATTTTATTTTTGGTAAATATATATAAAATTTAAATATTTTAAAAAAATATTTGTGAAAGATTATATTAAAATATTATGAAAATTTTGTTTTTCTAAAATTATATAAATAATAAAAATTAATGGTAAAAATATAACCCATCGGTATAAATTGAAAACCAAAAATAAATAGACAATGTTTAGATATTTTTTCAAATCCTTTTGCCACGTGAGGTTTCTGTTTTAGCTTTAAGTATTCCTTCCCTAGTGGAAAGGTTAAATAAAGAATAGGCCCTCATCTTGCATAGCATTTGCTTGTTCTGCTTCAAATTGGGTTTAGTGCTGACCTGGCGATGGTAGTACTGATAGGTGGTTGACGGTGAGTACTAGTAGGCGGAACATCATTTTGGTGGCACCACATTTTATTACTGAGCTTGGTGGTATGAAGGTGATGATGCTGGGTGTGGAAATTATGAGATGCACTTTTTGGTATTTTTCACACAGCAACCAAAGACATAAGACTGAATGCAAACTGAGAGAAAAAGCAAGACAAGCCTTCTTTTTTCTTTTTTTATGTGCTTTATTGTCCATGAAACTTTTATCCTTTCAGATTATGAAGGTGAACATTAGAACTGACGTACAAAACTTAGTTTTTTCTCTTTAGATAAAGTATTGCAGGAGATGTGAAATTACAGCAGTAAAAAAAGAAAATAGAAGCCGAAAGAAACATGAAAACTATACCCGTACCTATGCATATTAGAGGTAATGTAGGAGGCCTTTTTCTTGTAACCCTCGACCTATTTATTGATGGGCTTCAACAGAAACGTGGATTAAGCTATTCCTGAGTGGATTTCACATCTCTGGAGGAGTGAACTTTACAGTACATCCTTTACTTGAAGTTGTTAGTGGACATTACCCTTTTACATATTCAATAGGATTTAGGGGTTCGTTTTGACTGCAGTAGTGGCTGTAGGAGGTATGAACATTAATGGAGTCGGCAGCTTAATTGAACTTTCGATATTAACAGAGGGGCATCATATGGATCTAACTTAATATTTGACTATATGCAGTTATGTGATGAAGACTTGGATTTGTTAAGTATTGATAACCCAAATCTTACAATATGAAGGTCATGGTTGCAATGTTGAATGCTTGTGGGCCTTAGATTGGTAAGAGGTGGGATGAAGTTGGGTAGAGCATAGGTTTAAAATTCTCTTTCTAACATGTTACCTGATTTAGACTTGGTGTTGCATTCGTGTTTTAGCTTCAAGAAAGTTTAACCTCCCTCTCCCCCTTCTTTCAACATGTGATTATTTTGGCTCATTAATCTCATGGTTTCAGGTAGTATATGGTGATGTATACATGCTGGATGATGACATGAAGTGGAAAGTTTTACCGTCCATGCCAAAGCCTGATTCTCACATTGAATTTGCTTGGGTGTTGGTCAATAATTCGATTGTGATTGTTGGAGGAACCACTGATAAGCATCCTGTAACTAAAAAGATGATCCTGAATGGTGAAGTCTTCCAGTTTAACTTAGACAATACGGTAAAATTTTTTTTATCTTTTTTCTCTCAGTAATGGAATCTGATGACATATGGATCCGCATGTGCATGTATAATCTCTAAATATGTATGCAAAGCTGCTGGGAAGTACATGCATGCTTGCACAACAAACACACACACACCCTCATTTTTTGTTTGATTGTTGCTTATACCTTGTCATCTTCTACTGTGCGTGCTCAATAGTTTTGAAGCTTTGAATTGGAATCCTGCATTAGGTTGTGATCTCTCATAGATCCTGGAGTGCTCTCTCTGATTTAGTTTGATCTTATGCTTATCCCCTTGTCCCAGTGGAATGATTTTTCACAGAGAAAGTCCCGCAATGTGGTTGAATATCTTTATGTATTGGAAGATAGAACTTTTGTGACTATTTAATTGATGAAGAGAAGAGCATTCTAACAGGCTCTTGCCCCTTTCTTAAAGTATGGAGTGGAACCTTTCGAATATGCTCACCAATCCTTCCCTAAAATTTCTAAGAGTCAAAAACTCTCCACTAATATAAGGACTGGGGAATGGCTCTTACACAAACTTCTATCATATTTCTCTTCCTTTCTTCTTCCTCTTCTTCCTAGATGAATTTTAAATGAATTATAGTTTTATTAATAACAAATTGAAATAGGGAGTGAATATAGAGTGTTTTTGCGCAATTTACTAGACAAATTAAAATAGGGAGTGGAATTTGTTTAAAATATAATAGGGAGTGTTATTGGGGATGCTCTAAGGTGTTGGTGAGTGAATTTGGCTTGTGGATATGAGAGTACTTTGCCACATAAACATAGGTTTGTTTGCAAAAGGATGAGTATTCACTGCTGAAGAACTCAGAGCAGGTAACATGATTTCTATGTTGTCCTCAGAACTTCCCTGCAACTTTTTTCTGAATTTTTGTGGTATCTATTTTGGTTCTAACATCCGCAAAGCGGATCGAACTATAATATTTGGTTACAAATTTTTATTTGCAGAAGTGGTCAGTGATTGGAAAACTTCCATATCGCGTTAAAACTACTTTAGTTGGATTCTGGAATGGATGGTTGTACTTCACCTCTGGACAGCGCGACAGAGGACCGGATGATCCTGCACCCAGAAAGGTTCTTGGCGAAATGTGGAGGACAAAATTGAAATTGAACTCATGATCCCTTCTTCATTACTTCGAAAATCGATTTTTATTAGTATTATTTGGTAAGTACGTTCTACTCTTATCAGAGGAAATATTTATTTATTTATTCATTGAACTCCAGGGAATGTAATTATTGTTGTAGCTCTTTATTCTTTCGCCATACCCCTTTTCATTGCCATGTGCAAGTGTAACCTTCAAATTAAACCTACATTTAAATTACATGAAAGTGGATTTTATGTACTGTTTGCAACACACTACGTTAGGGATGGCAGTGAGCGGATTTTAGTATAGAAAAAATTTCAGAAATAACAAAAAAAATAATAAAAAAATATCATTTTTAGTGTATGTTTTGAATTCTTTCAAAAATACTATATCTAGCTTCTAAAATATCATTTATACCGAGCTCCGTTATAGAACCAAAGCTACAGTAAAAATTATATTCAAATTCTTTTGCGATTTCTTCCAAAAAAAATGGGACAAGCATTTTATTATATTCATATTACTTTTCCAATCAATTTTCAAATTAAAATTGACAGTTACATGTAAAAAGATATGAAAAAAATAGTTTTTCTTGTTTCCTTTTAAAAAAATCTGATTATAAACAAAAAATAGTTGTTTTACCAGATTTTTTATTTATTTTGTTGATATAGAGTGAAATTTGATAAATCGATGCATTGAAGGAGTTTATACAAGTTTAAAAGGTTTTTCTATTGATTTTGAAGATAAAATCTAAAAATTAAAATTAAAATGAAACTAAATAAACTCATATGTTTTATATATAAATGATATATGTTAACAAAATTCAGAATTTTTTTAAAAAAAATATTATAAACCATTAATGTTAAGTTACAAATTAAACTTATATCAATGATGAATTTATTAAAAATATATAAATTTATTTTACATATAAGTTAATTTTGTTAGAAAAATTAAAAGAATTATCATAAAGAGAATCTTTATTTTATAAATATACAATAAAAAGTATGTCTAGTAGCTTAAAAAAGCTAAACATTTATGGTTATTATTTTGGCCAATTTTTTAAAAATTGTTAATTTAGCTGTGATTTAGCCAATTATGTGCAATTTTGCTTCAATTGAGTTGTTTTTCAAAATTGAGAAATGTGAACAATGACATAAATTTCGATTAAAAAATGAGAAATCTAAATTGATGAGTCTTAATGCCACACTATTTATACACATTTGAATTCTTATTTCCTAAATGGCCGCGTTATTTAATTTTGATCAGCAACTCAATTGCACTCAATTGGTTAAATCATGGCTAAATTGATAATTTTTAAAGAATTGGCAAAATAAATAGTAAACTTCCACAAAAGTCCATCTTTTTAAGTAGCAATACATATAATACCAATTTTAATTGATTGATTTAATTAAGGTTTATATATAATAATAGTATTATTCAGAAATTAAAAAATATCATCATGGTAATTGTTTTATTATTCTATATTTATATGAAATTATTAGATGTTTTGTTACAATATAATATAATTAAAAAGAATAGAAGCAAATGAGATTTATTCCACAAAATATGAAATACATATATATATATGTATATATATAACTAAAAGGCCAAATACATATTTACGCTGCTAATTATTTAGTTTTATACTTTAACTTTCGATTTAACCTAATAGATACTTAAGCTTTACTTTTATATAATATCTAAATATCTTTAATTTTTAATTTAACCTAACATATCAATTTAACCTAACATATATCTGAACTTTATTTTTTAATAATATTTAAACACCTTTATGCAATACATGTTAATTTATTGAATAAAAACATATTGTCAAAAAGTATTAAAATATCACAAAAAAGTAAATTTATGTGTATGTTACGTTAAATCGAAAGTTAAAGTGTTAAACTGACTAAATAGCCAAAGTTCAAGAGCATAAATATATATTTGGCCAAACTAAAAAAGAAAACTCTAAAAATTGATATACATTATACTTATTTTAGTATATGTTGCATATATTTATAGTATACTTTAAATATTTACACCTTTTAAAAAGAGACTAAAAGTAACAAGCAAATGGTATACGCTCGACAAAATATGGTATATATTAAATATATATTTAGTATCTGTAACTATTTTAATTTATATAGATTACAAATTTATAAAATAAAAAGGTAAACTCTTAGAAAATGGTATATATTACACATGTTTTATTATATGTCGGGATAAAATATATATGTTAGCTATATGTTAGGTAACTTTTAGTCAAAATTTCAATTTGTTTAACATATTTTTTCGAATTGTAATATACATAATACCAGTATTCATGTTATTTAATTGAACACATTCAATTTATTTTAATATGTGTTCCTTATATTACACTTGCTATTTTGGTATCTCTAGAAAAACATAAGTAAAAATTACATCGAATGATATACATTTAACAGATTATGGTATATGTTTCATAAGACAAGTATATTATTAAACATTATCGGTGTAAAATATAATCCCATTTAATCAAGTTTGTTGTCCCTTGGAACCAATAAGGAGGGTTGAATTGGTGACCTCAAATTGCGGAAGTTGATGATTTTTGGTAAAAAACACAAGAGATTAGAGATAATAGTTAGAGAGTAAGGGTTAGAGAAGATGACACAAGAGTTTATAGTAGTTTGGGAACAATCCTCCCTATATCCACTCCTCAAGATCACACTTGAGTGTTCCACTATAATCACTAAGATTACAACCTTTGGGTTTTACAAGTTCACCCAATAACTTAGTGTTTTTAAGGCGCACACTAAACCTTTTCCCTTAGTGAATAAATCTCTCACTAAATCCCTTAACCCTTGAGTATTAATGGTTACTCAACCATCAATTTCTTGTGTTTTAATCATAGACTTCTTACAACAACCCTTTAGAGTTTTAGTTGTTTACAAAGGAAGAAATTGAGTATAGAAAGTTGAGAAATAAATTTGCAAGAGTTTTGGTATATCTAATTCACACACTTAATTGTAGAGTCTTTCAGATGGATATTTATACACATACCAACCTCCTGGTGACGTTAATAATAAGGCCAAAATTCTTTAATTGCTAGATTTTATGACTTGGCAAAAATTGCCTAAAGTCATGGAAAGCGCCCCTGCGCTTTTCAAGCGCGCTTGTGCTTTCTGAAAAGAGACATTGTGGCTTCAACGGCTCTAGCCACGTGGCAGTAATAGGGTGGTTGATATCTCAATGGTTATTGGCATCGCATTAATTGCGAAAAGCGCCCCCGAGCCACAATAGCTGCCTCGCGCTTGCCTTGTCTGCATCCAAAAGCGCCCTCGCACTTCTCATCGCGCTATCATCTGCTATTTTCTGTGTCAAGTCCTAATGTGACCTGAAGCGCCCTCACGCTTATTGAAGCATTGGCATTTGACTGTCAGGTATCATGAGGTAATTCTCTTGCTGTCAAGTGGACTTCTCAACATCTTGAAAACTTTTGGTCATGTGAAAAGCGCCCCCGTGCCTTGGAAGTGCCCTCGCACTTTTGGGATCTTTTTACAAGACTTACTTCAAGGCTCAATAATGTTTAGTCTAAGTTTGGCTCCTTTGATGCTCTGTCACATAGGCACTCAGTCATGATGTTAGGAATGTTCAATTTGGTTGTTAGGATCAAAATAGAGATCAATTTTACCTTAGGTCAACAATCTCTCCCTTTTCGTCAAAATTAAAAAACAAGACAACGAAAGTAAATTGCAGGGAGATAGAAAATAAAATAAGATTTCATTCATAAAATATGTGATCAATAAGAGGGATACATGCATGAGAAGGGAAAAAATGAGAAATGAGAAAATTAAACAAAAATAGGAGATCAATCTTCTTCTTCTTATTCCTCTTAAAAAACCATAAGCTCCTTTCCTTTTCTATTAAAGTTTGCTTGAGGAGGTGGAATTGGAGACTCTGCTTCCTCTTCTTCCTCCCAATCCTCCACATGACAATGAGGAGTCTTGCGAGTTTTTTAGATTTCCACTAAACTCGCATGCATATGGTGGAGATAATTCTAAATTTTCTCCATTTGCTTAAGTACTTTATCCTCAAAAGAAAGAGAAGATGGAGCGAGAAAATAGGAAGGAATGGGCTCACTTGGCATCCTATGATATTTCTTCCTTTTCTTCCTATCATCCACATACTCCTCTATGAGTAGAAAGAACTCCCCATTAATTTCTCACTTAGGTCCAAGTCTAATGACTTTGATATGCTTAAGAAAAGCTAATCCTAGCAAAATTGGTGAGATAGGTGGGGTTAGAAAAGTCTTGTTAGAGGAGTGAGGGCTTGGAAGTGTTTGGCAGTTTTGGTGACATGTGAGAAGACAAGAATGACACCTTTTTTAGTATTGCCAAGATGAAGAAGGTGATCAAGAGAAAATTTAGAAGTGAGGATGCACTTATCATGAATCATGGTATAGAGGAAAAGAAGGTCTTTTATGGAACTTTCTTAATCCCGTTATCCCTTGCATGGATATTGGTGGCTATCATCTTATGCACTATCCAATATATTAAGGACTTAAGGTCTTTGTAGAGGGAGTCTTTAGAATGGATTTTTTTGTTGGAGATTTGCCTCCAAAATTGGGAAAAGGAGAAGGGCATCTCTATAAAATTTTCAATGATAGAGAGATGGCTTCTTTCTTGAAAACCAAAAATGGAAGAGAATTGAGCTCTTGAAAGATTTCTCTTTTTTCCAAAGTGTCTAAACTCTATCCCATAATAGTTATCCTTATCTCCCTTTTTATTAATCATTAAGGTAGAGATAAATTTCTTAGTAATATTCTCAAAACCTATTTCTAAGGTTTAAGGTAGGAAGAAGTCTCTAAGCCCTACATTTTCAAGGAGTGTGTTTATCTCTTGTGAAATACCGAGCTTAATAAGGACTACTTCATCAAAGAATCTACTAGGTTGAGTTTCTTTCCTTTCTATAGTCATGTACTTGATCTTTACATCATCATTCATACCCTTCATTCTTTCTATGATTGTTTTGGATCAAGAAGAGCTTCTTCCAATAGCCTTTCTTGGACCCATACTTGTCTTTAAAGAAGTAGAAAAGAGGTTTTGGAATGTTGAAGAAGAGTGAAAAGATCTGAAAGCTCAAACTAATACGTGTAAGAAATGATGCAATTGTGTAAAATGTGGCTTTTATAGCCTTAGGGAGGTATACAAATGGTAAAAAATGGCTAGTTTGACATTAAATTTCATTTCCAAAAAATCTATAATGGCTACTTTTTACTGAAATCGAGAAGAAGCGTGGTCGCGCTTTTGAAAAAAGTCAAAACGACTATAATTTTAAGAAACTGCGGTCGCACTTAGGAATCATGAGTGCGCTTTTAAGGTCATTTCCAAGATTGCATACGGACGTATAAAGCGCGAGTGCGCCTCTAGAGCATGAGCGTGCTTTTTGCAAAAACATGAAAAATATGAATGAATGAACATGCACTTCACATTGATCACATTATTTAATGTATGAGTATTGAAAAGCACAAGGATTGAAAGTGATCTAGTGCAACGATAATTTCAATACTCAAAAGGGCATAAGAATGAAAGAAGCACAAGTACAAGCATCACAAATAAAAAGATATGCATAATTAGCATACATGGGAAAGAATTTAAGCTAAGGTGCTTCCATCTATCATTCCTAGTTTTCTTTTTATGAAATTCATTCTTTCCTTATTTAGGGGCTTGGTGAACATATCAGCTAGTTGTTTGTTTATATCAACATACTTTACTACTAAAGTACCATTTTGAACATGATCTCTCAAAAAATAGTGTCTAATATCTATGTGCTTACTCTTAGAGTGTTGAATAAGATTCTTAGAAAGGTTTATAGCACTAGTGTTGTCACTTTTTATAGGAATATGATCAACCTCTCTCCCATAATTTCTTAAATGTTGTCTTATCCAAAGGATTTGAGCACAACAACAACCCATACCCACATACTCGGCTTCCGCGATGGAGAGAGCAACCGAGACTTGTTTCTTACTAAACCAAGACACTAAGCATTCACCTAGAAGATGGAAAGTTCCAGAGGTGCTCTTCCTATCTAATAAACTACCGGCCTAATCGGCATCCAAATAACCTATTATATTAAAAGATATTTCCCTACGATACCAAATTCCTAAGTTCAAGGTTCCACACAAATATTTCAAAATTCTTTTTACGACATTTAAATGAGACTCTTTTGGACAAAAATTGAAATCTAGCACAAAGACAAACACTATACATAATATCGGGTCTAAAGGCAGTTAAATATAAAAGTGAGCCAATCATACCTCTATAGAGCTTCTCATTTACGCTCTTACCCTTCCCGTCCTTGTCCAGTTTAGTTATGACACTCATTGAGGTCTTGGCTACTTTGCAACCACCCATCTCAAATTTCTTTAGGAGTTCTCTTGTGTGCTTGGATTGGTTGATGAATATCCCATCCTTGCTTTGCTTGATTTGAGACCAAGGAAGAACTTGAGCTCTCCAATCATGCTCATTTCAAATTTCCTAGTTATACCTTAGCCTTTTGTAGCTTGGGGGATCAATATCATCGAAGAAATAAAACCTCATTCGAATGGTTATAGGTTCATAGTCGTAACAATTGACTACTTCTCGAAAAGGGTCGAAGTCAAGTCATTCACCACCGTAGGGGCAAGGCAGATGGCTAGATTTATAGAAAAAAACCCGATCTATAGATACAGAGTCCTGTATCATGTCATGACGGATAACGGGATACATTTCATGGGTGAGACAGCGGACCTGCTAATGGAATACAAGATCGAGCATCACAAGTCTTCTCCGTATAGATCTTAGGCGAATGGAGTAGTAGAAGCAGCCAACAAGAATCTGAAGAAGATACTTGAAGATGGTAAGAAATCACAAGGACTGATCGTTTCGATTACCTTTGCACTTTGGGAATATCAGATAACCGAGCGAACATCGAATGGGCAAACACCATACTTTATAGTTTACGAGACTGAAACAGTTTTGCGACTTAAATTAGAGCTAGAGTCTTTGAGAGTTGCATTGGAGGCTGACATATCGGAATATCGATAGGTTAAGTAAAGGTACCAATAATCGGCTTTTGTTGATGAGAAAATGATGACAGCCTTATATCATATGCAGTTGTATCAAAAAAGGATAGCCAGGGCATTCAATAAGAAAGTAAAGCCAGGAAAGATCAGAGCTGGTGATCTAGTATTGATACATAGAAGGCCTACTACATTCGACTTGAGAGGGAAGTTCAGGCTGAACTGGGAAGGCCCGTACTTGGTAAAGAAGATCTTGCCTAGAGGTGTTACTAAGATCTTAGACCTAGACGGGAACAAGTTCACTAAGCCAATCAACATAGATCATCTCAAGAAATACCATGTATAATAAAAGAATAAAAGTAAATAATAGAAAATATAGCCTGCTGATTGGAAAACCTGAAAAAGGTAATGTACTCTCCAACAGAATGGGAAACTACCTCAGCTAGGGGCATGTCAAATAAATCCACTAGTTTGCTAGGAAAAGGCTCGTTGAGTTTTGGCAAGGCGATGAGATGTATAGAATCCATGGGAACACCAAGAATAACAGAAAACTCTTCAATCATGAGGCACAGCTCTTGTCCATTGAATCTAAAGACATGGTCCCTTGGGCACTAGAAGTTGACAGTAGAGTGGAGGAACCCATAATCAAGCTTGGTGTATTCCATGGCCTTGAAAGATGAAAGATGAAATTTCCCAAGTTTGATCTAATTATCACTAGTTAGGGTTTTGAGAAGCGTTTATAGGCTTTTGGCACTTTTTTGAGATATATTCTTTCAGCTTTTGAAGTATGAGATCGTGTATGAAGAAGTAGGAAGGACTCATGGTTTATATAGGCCTTGAATCATTATCCGAATCGTACTCTACAACCACAGAGCCGATTGACACTACGTACAACTGATCGGTTGTATGCAGAACCAAATCAACTGTGCATATAGCCGATCAGTTGTATGACCTCCTAGTGCGAGTCTGCAGGGCTAATAGTTGATGGGTCAACGTGTTGATTCGATGTTGCTAAGCGTCAAGCTGATGCTGCCGGTCGTCTAGTTGCCCCTGCAAGCCCTCATGGTCCCTTTATTGAAAACCCAAAAGGAGATTAGTTAGTGTGTTGCATACATGCATATTGCACAAGTCATTTTCTTACTCGCCAGTCTTCATCGTGGATAAAGAACTGTCTCCTTGCAGCACTGACCAGTAGATGTACGTGCTCTAACTGATCTTTCTAAACCTGTATTTGCATGTATATGTCACTAACCTTTTAGGAAAATAAAGAGGTGAAAACACAGATGGGAAGAATAACTTAAGTGACTGCAAGTACTCGGAGTGAACTCCGGAGGGAGGCATTGCTCCATGGCAAGCCTGTGCTCCATCACACCGTATGGGCTCCAATATGAAACCATCAGATTATGAGGGAACAAAACACTCCCTAGAACCATATTAAACATAGCCATATGAGGTGCCTCAGAGGCTACATCGGTAGAATAGCCCGGGAAGGCCTGGACCGTCGAGAAGACTGTCCCTCAGTTAGCTCACGAGCAGTAGAAGCCTGGTGGATTTGCTATAAATAAATGATTAAAAAATAGCACACAACAAAAGATGAATCTTAAATAAGTCTAAGAAAATACTTGAGCAACATCATCATCGACGAAAGGCACGGACCCTAACAGCTGAGGGATAAAGAAAGTGCAGTCCGTCTGCCGGGATCAGATAGTTAGATCTTCGAGCTCGTTATACCCCATCAATCACTCTGCCAATTCCTTCCTAGTAAGATCTGTTGTCCAGAACATGGAAAGGAGAGGAGATAATGGGACTCGACGCCTGCTAGGGCCTTGCTCCCAGTCATAAATCCTCTCTCTTAAGTACCATGCCCAACAAGCAAGTTCGGTCAGTAGAATCATCCTCTGCTCGAGGTCGACTACAGATAGCATATAAGGCTTCCATTGGCTGCACTCTCCCAGCCAATCGCTTTGAATATGCAAACTAGAAAAGGTAGTAGCAATATAAATATAGCATGAATATAACTAATAATTTGTATTTACCCTATCCCAGGTCAAGCCATTGATCGACATGCAATGCACGTGAACCTGAAACCATTCTAGAGTAACAGTCCTGCTCGAGCTCTAGCGACTCAAGCGAGGAAAAGCCCGTAAGGGGCAGATGGGCTGTGAGCCACCAAAAGGCTGATCTCCAGGGCCCAAACCTGAAGAGCAAAGAGTCAGCATGCACGACATCTATAAAAAGAAACTAAAGGAAAATAATTCAGCGCCCAACTTACGTGGATCGCCTGCCAAAAATCATAGATCCTCTTGCTGCCTCGGATGGTAATGTCCATTTGATGGTATAGATATGCAAGAGTCGCAGATCCCTAGCTATAAGAAGAGATCTGATTCAAATCCCATAGCGGTGCTAGGTAATGGAAGTTCAGTGAGTTTCTTAAGGCACTGAACAAGATAGTACCAAAGAGGTACACTAGAAAGGCTTGGGCCATTTGATCAACCTCCTAAGCATTCCAAGGAACGAAGCCGTAGTAGTGGAGAGGGATGCACTAGTAAGCGGTGCATCAAGAGTTCTTGAACATCAGTAAAAACCCGAGCAGGTCAGTAATAAAGCGCTCCTGGATATCAAAATGCTGGTGGTGGATCGTATCATCGAATGGCACAGGTGTGCTAGAGAAATCGATACCTGTAATAGTAGAAAAATAGAGAGGAGAGAGAATCAGCTCACCAACCGGAATGTGAAAGGTATGAGTTGTGTCCATCCACCTCTCGAGTAGAGTGTAGACGGAAGTATGATCAATCCTCCCGGTGACTAATGCTTTAAAATATGCTTTAAATATAAATACCTTCAAACATCACAAACTTTATTAACATGATAAATATTACAAATCCATCCTATGGACATGAATTGATTTTCATAATCTTTTTTCATCTTTTTCGGGCAACTCATAACTCATCTTTGGCAATATAGGGTATCGTGATAAAGTTCTCTTTCCAATAGAATAACTAGATGTCTTCCTTGCTACCCAATTCACACACTTTTTAATAAATTCTTTAACAAGTCTTCTTCCTCTATCCTCATAGCTATTCCATAGAGAATCAAGGATACTCTATTCATTTGGATAATATAAACATGTTCTGGGGGTTTTATATTTTTTGTTGTCTGTCCTTAAACCTCCTTTCCAAAAAATCTCTTGTAAACAATTATTATTTTTTATAATATGATTTACCAAACGAGTCAAATCATCATTTTTGTCCTCAGGATTTATTTTAATATTTTCTAACATGCTTAATAATTCCCGCACTTTTTGTTGTTGTTCACTAGTATGTATAACCGCAGAAACTTGAGTAAGCTCTACCATTATTTTCCGTATCAATAATATAAATATATAAAATAAAATATAATTAAACAAATAAATAAATAAATTATTAAAAAATCTAAACTAATTATTAATTAACTGCAACAAATAAAAACTAATTTTTAAACACGAATTAAACTACTCATATAATACAAACATTAATATATCAAATGTAACAACATAATATCTAAAAAGCATACTAAGTAAAATTTATACCTTATGTGACGATTTCTTTTAGAACTAACTAAGACTTACAAAAATTTTAAATATCATTTATACTTACATAATTTCTTATTCAATTATATCATAAAATTATTATATAATAATATACTAACAATTATTAAAAAATATCTACACAAATTTTAAATATCGTCATACTTACTCACTCATAATTTCTTACTCATTTATATTTAAACGTTATTACAAAAGATAATACATTTATATTTGACTGAAAACATTATATATTTTATCATATTGACAATATATTTTACTCATTCATCTCCAAATATCATTATATAATATTATCAAAAAAATTATGCAGTAATAATTATCACTAAACAATTTCAATATTATTATACTACAAAAATATTATATACAAAGTAATTATCTATATTTAAAATAATTTATCATTACTTTATTATTTTAAAAAAATAATATTTAAATTATTTCATTTGACTCTAAATATATAATATATGTTATATTATTATTAGTTTTATATTGTTACTTTAGTTTTATAAATTTACAATAACACGTAAAAAGACAAAAGTTGTATAACATAATATATAATAATACACAAAAATTTATAGTTATTACTACTATAAAAAGTTATAGAAGTACAGTAAAATATAAAAAATTTATACATGAAAGATTATATAATATACATAAAATAAACATAAAAAATCACAACAACAAATTTAATCTAAGAAATTATAAATGCAACTTTTTACCTTATATGACGATTTCTTGTATAATTTTAATAATGCCTATAAAATTAAAAATATTATGAATATATGAACATACTAAATATTTTAAAATAAAAAAAAATATTTATAAAAATATTATACTTACAATTATTATCTTTCTAAATTCAAAAATATAAAAGAAAGTTTTTCAGATCTTTCAAATGCTTTTTAGAAAAGAAAACACATACGGTAGATTTACCATATAAAAAGGAATTTAGTGAAAGATAAATGCCTACCAAAGCTAAGCCCATCCAAATGAATGAGGCCTTAGAAAAGCATTGTAGGATAAAAATCCAAGACTTAGAGAAAAAATGTATAATTACCAAATTACGATTCCCCTAGTCATGTGCAGCTTCTATGTTAATAAAAATAGTGAAAGAGAAAGATGTACTCCTAGGTTGGTAATTAACTACAAACCTTTAAATAAAGCTCTTAAGTGGATTAGATATCATATTCCAAACAAAAAAGATTTTCTTCAAAAGCTTTATTCTACTTTCATTTTTTCAAAGTCTGATATGAAGTCGGGATTTTGGCAAATCCAGATTCATCCTAAAGATCATTACAAAATTGCATTTACAATTCCATTTGACCAGTATGAATGGAATGTAATGCCATTTGGTTTAAAAAATGCTCCTTCTAAATTTTAAAAAATTATGAATGACATTTTTAATCCCTATTCAAAGTTTTACATTATGTATATTGATGATGTATTAATTTTTTCAAGTTCTCTGGAACAACATTTTAAACATTTAGAAACATTTTTCTATATTGTTAAGAAAAATGATTTAGTTGTTTCAAAATCCAAAGTCTCTTTATTCCAAACGAAGATAAGATTTCTTGGGCACTACATCTCCCAGGAAACTATTACCCAAATTGAAAGATCTCTAGCTTTTACTACAAAGTTTTCTGATAAAATTTTGGAAAAAACTCAATTGCAAAGATTTCTTGGCAGTTTAAATTATGTCATAGACTTTTATCCAAATTTAGACTGTTTAGTAAAACCTCTCCATGACAGGTTGAAGAAAAATCCCCCTGCATGGTCTGACGGGCATACAAAGATTCTTTAAAGCATAAAAAAATAAGTTTCTGAAATGCCATGTTTGCATCTAGCTGATCCATTTGCATTCAAAACAGTCGTAATTGATGCATTAGATTTAGGTTATAGTGGAATTCTTAAACAAATTCAAAGTAATAAAGAATGCATTGTCCAGTTTACTTCTGCACACTCGAATGATACTCAAAGAAATTATTCAACCATCAAAAAAGAAATTCTTTCAATAGTCCTATGCATTTCAAAGTGATCTTTTAAATAAAAAATTTCTTTTAAGGTTGTGCAAAAGAAGTATTACAAAAAGATGTTCAAAACATAGCTTCAAAGTAAATTTTTACCAGATGGCAAGCTATTCTTTATGTTTTTGATTTTGAAATTGAATATATAAAAGGAGATTCAAATTCAATACCAGACTTTCTAACCAGAGAGTTCCTTCAAAAACAGAAGTGACAATGCCACGTAAAACAAAAGCAAATGATAAAGAAGAAATGCCAAAAGCAAGTTCAAAAGCTGAACAAAGCCCTAAAAAGGAGATTATTCCCTCCTCTTCAAAGCCAATCAAGACCTGGACTGAAATCATCCAGGAAGAAATAAACTCTGACAAAGAAGATCCAGCTCAAAAGTAATTTCAAATATAGGAATGGCTTGCACAACAACCGCCTGAATTTTTAAAAATGGTTCAAGAATATTCAAAGACAAAGCATGTGGTTGAAGTTCAGCTAGAGATTTCTCCAAAGTCATCTTCTTCTTCAACTAAGGGTAAAGGTATACTCTCTATCCCTCTTTCAAAGCCTGAGATAATAATTTTTTCATAAAACCTATCTCACAACTCTCAAAGCATTTCAAAACCAAATTCTCAAGAAATAATTTTGTCTCAAACAAAACTTTCTAAAGCTAATGAATATATAGAAAAATAAATTTTTTAAAGCATTTTAACTATTGAGGAAGGATTCTATACAGAAAGCCCCTCAAAATTAGTTTCAAAATTTTCCCTCAAGGATAGTATTTTAAACCTTGGAATAAGGCTAAACCTCAGTCTTATTACCAGTCTATCTTAGAGATAACTGGTTTTGCGAAGTTTAAACATTTCAAAAAATACAAAGGCCATAAAGACCCGGCCTATTCCACTTATACTATTCAAAGAATCCTTTACCCTTTAGACTAAGGTATGAAATTACACTCTTCAAGATTTTTTCCAACCACCCTTCAAAACTCCTATTCCTTAAGTCTCAATACCACCTTTTTAATTACTAGGATTACCAGCAAGCCTGGTTCAATGCCTTTCTCTTGCAAAATAAAGGACAAAGTCATTCTTGGCTTTTCTACTTCGACACTAGCACAACTAAATCTGAAAGATCCCTTATTGGTTTAAACAATGGTGGAATTATTATGGTAATGTTCCAGAAACCATAATACCAGAAGAACTCCCCTTGTTTAACATCTTTAAAGCTCATTACAAATCGGATAAAATAGAAAGACAATTCCCCCCTTGCTTTTATTTTGTTCAAACTTCTTCCTCTCTTAGGTATGTGTGGTATTTCCATTTCAATCAAGCAGCAGATGGAGAAGTCATACTTACCCGCAAATTCAAGGTAAAGTGGTGGGACAAATTCAACCACTAAGAAAAGTTATCTCCAAAGATTGTCCAAAATTTCCTTACAAAGAACAACTTCTTGCCAGTACCTAAAGAACAAACTACCTTCCGGGCATAGAAGTCTTTTATACTTCCAAAACTAGCGGCGGCTCAAACGGAAGAAGATTTCCTACTACTAATCAAACAGTTGTCAAAAACCGCCTCCTCTAAAGGAAAGTCTAAAACCTCATCATCCTCTTCAAGCATCAGCTCTGCAGCTATTAACTTAGATGGTGACTCGAATGAAGATGATTGTTTTGGGATATTTAAGCCCATAAAATAAAATGTTCAAAAGCCTTGTAAAGCCCTTAGGCTAAAAACCAGGAATGGCGGCCCACAGTAACTTTCTATAATGGGCCAAAAAATCCATATAAAAGAAAAGTCTTTTCAAAAGAAAGAGAAGACAAAAGATTCTGCACTATTATTTCTGAAAAAGAAAGTCAAAGACTCCATTATTTTGAAGCATGGCAGACAACTTTTTCTCCATTTCAGAAAAATAATGAAGCCCCTTACTCTATTATTAAAAGCATCCAAAGAAAGAATTATTGAAGCTGAAGGATGAAGACTTCTATAAATAGAGGAGATTTCAAAGAAGAAGGGAGACTGAAAAATCATAAGAAAGTTTTGTATTCTTCAAGTTCTCTGCAGATCATTAGAAATGTAGTGAGAAAAGAGTGATTGAGAGTGAGAGAGAAAATCTTTTCTCTTGTATTCTACAACTCTTGTAAGTTATATTTCTTTTCAAAGTTTTCATTTCAAAGCTTGTATATTTGTTTATTAAATAAAAACTTGTTAATTTCCTTCTATTTATTGTGCATAATTCTATAACAAATGTATGCTCTGTGCTTGTCTCGTCTTAGGATCCTGCACATAAAAAATTTGTTCATTTTCATAACAAGTAACAAATGTATGCTCTGTGCTTACCTCGTCTTAGGATCCTGCACATAAAAATTTATTCATTTTCATAACAAGTAACAAATGTATGCTCTGTGCTTACCTCGTCTGAGAATCCTACACATCAAAACTTGTGTTTACTTGGCCATAATAGAAAATGTAAAAAAGCTCAATTAAAGTCTATATACCAAGTCAATATTCATATAAAATTAGTGTCCTACATACCATGATTAAAAAAGGAAAAAGAAAAGAATATAAACTAAAATTGAGTAGTGCTCTCCTCTTTATTTTTATTGTTATACTTCAAAATAAATAAATACTAAAAATAAAATAGATTATCTAAATCTTTATAGCTATTTATATTAGTTCAGCTACTAGTTTTTGAATTTTGCTATAATACCATTCTGGTACCTTATATTATAAGTCTATTTTTTAATTATAGACTATTAGTTAATATTATTTTAAATAATTTATTTATTTAATATGTTCTTCTACTAATATTTATTGGTAATGAATTTATATATAATTTTTAATTATTTATATGAGTCAAATCTTATTGTTGTTAAGTACCACTAATTAAATTCTAAAATAGATAAAAATATTTAATAAATATAAATGATATATTTAATTGATTAATAATTAAGTATATATAATTGACTAATCTAATATTTAATTATGTTAATAAATTATTAAAATTAAAATAATATTAATATTTATAGATTTATATGGTACCGTACATCTATGGTACATTAATACTAGTTATTTAACAAATAGTTTCTTATTCACTTTTGTTAACAAAATGTTAACTAGTTGTTCATTAATACTCAAAAAATAAAAATACATTCATTTTTAAATTTAGTATCATAGTATCATAAACATTTCTAAGTTAATGATAATTAAAGAATCTTTGAATTGCAGTAAATTTATCCATAAATAAATATTCTATTGTTAATGATGATTAAGAAATATTTAAATTATAATTAATTCATTAACAAATAAACTTATTATAACTCATAAATTTATACTAGTTATTTTTATAATTAATAATAAATAAATTTAATATATCATTACAAAATCAAGATTTCATATATATTATAAACATATATTAATTTTATTTAAAAATTTACACACTAGTGATTTGATTTTAATAAAGTAAAATATAACAAAGAACTGCTTTTTTATTTTTCTAAATTAAAGTATATATATATATGTGTGTGTCTAGGAGATGACATTGTTAAAAAGAGCTCAAATTTTAATTGCAAGTATGTGTAACAAGTCAATATTCATGTAAATTAGTGTCCTACAATACCATGATTAAAAAAGAAAAAGAAAAAGCTCCTGAAAAAAAAAAAAAAAGATACAACAAAAGAATATAAAACTAAAATTGAGTATTAAAAAAAAAAAAAATACTCGGTGCTCTCCTCTTCATCTTTATTGTTATACTTCAAAATAAACGAACAGTCAAAATAAATACATTATGTTTTATAGTATTTATATTATGTAGTGTAGTTACTTTCAAGTTGTATTTCAATTAGGATTCTTATTAGATAAATTATGTAATATTGGGACTATCAAATTTCAATTTAATTAGGATAATAGTTCAGGAACCGACTTGTCCAATTGATACTGTATATAATACCCTAAGTCGTCTCCCTCAATTTGCATCCATCGTTAATTTCTCTGTTTATGTCTTACAGATTTCCGTCATAACTGTTCTATATATATTTGCTGGTGAATCTTTGAAGAAAGATGGAGAGTGTCGGAAATGCATACGTTGAATGTGAAAGTGACGATTATCCTTTCATATATTTGGTTGATGAGGTTATGGATGAGGTTAAACAAACTACAAAAATCATAACCCAGGTAGAAGACAAGCTCACTGAAAGAGTCATTGAGGAATTTATAATGTTCCATGCTAATAAAAGGAATAATGCATCTCCTTCTTCTTCTTCTCGCGTAAAGGCTGAAGAGAATGGTGAACCCACGTTTCGATTTGGTGAAATAACAAAGAAAAAGAGGAGCGGTGCACGTAAAAGAAAGAGGGTTGTTGAAGAAGGAAACTGGCCTAGCCTTTCTGCATACACAACTGAACACCAACAGAGAACTAGCATTGCCGAGGTTAGGGCTGGTCCTCCAGAAAGGTGCTTTCAACTTAGTAATGATGTTGGGGTGAATGATCAGAACTTGTCGAAGAAGAGGAAGATGAATAATTCTGAAGAAGTGGCATGGCCAAGTGTGTTAAGGAGAACAGTAGAAGAAAAGGGAGGTTCTGAGGTAAATCTGTTAATAACAAAGAAACTCACGAATACTGATATAGCCAAGACCCAAAATAGGGTTTCAATACCTTTAAATCAGGTGAAAAATAATGGGTTTTTGAGAGATGAGGAGATTAGGATGCTGAATGAACGCGATGGCAAACACTTGAAAGGAATAAATGTTATGTTCGTAGGACCATCTGAATCTGATGATAGGAAGGGGATCAAATTATCCTTAAGGAAGTGGAATATGAAGAATAACAGCAGTTATAATTTAGCGACTGGTTGGTATCCCAAAGTGGTCACGAACAACATGAAACTTTTCCAAAATAATCCCACTGTTCAGTTTTGGACATTTCGTTGCAATGGTGATCAGCTCTGGTTTCAACTTGTTATTGTTAAGGATGAAGAAGATGGTGCCAACAGTACTCCTAGCACGAACGGGGATCATGAGGCAACAGCATCAAGTACTCCTAGCACCGACGGGGATCATGAGGCAGCCACATCAAGTACTCCTAACACCAATGGGGATCATGAGGCAGCCACATCAAGTACTCCTAATACCAATGGAGATCATGAGGCAGCCACCAACGGGGATTATCAGGCAGCCACCAACGGGGATCATCAGGCAGCCACCAACGGAGATCATCAGACAGCCAAATCAAGTTCTGATAATGTCACTGTATTTCAACTGTGTGTGCCTGCAAGCACATAAGTTAGGCCATTGAGTTTTCTTTAAATACCAACGTAGAAGAAGGCATTTTTAGAAGAAGGCATTTTTTATGTAAAGTTATAATTTTTTTATTAAAGATATAGCATGTAGCAGACCCAATTTGGGGACATTACTATTCCATTTTCAAATAAAAGGAACGTTGACTATAAAACAGTGGAAACTCAGAGGAAAAAGTGATTTTCTCTAAATAGTTGCCAACGTGAAGACATGGCATGGCATTGTGTTTTGACTTTTGACCCTGTGTGGCCACTTCTGATTTTGACTATAAATCTTTTGTTTTCCTGTCAAATGATGCCGTTTTGCCGGTCTCCACACAGCAGCCTCATTCAGACGGAGCTTGCAACAATGGCATTGAGATTTCATACAGAGCTTACGGCTATGGACCAACCAAAGTCCTCCTTATCATATGTATGTCCTCTATTCTTCTTCTTTATTGATTTTATTTTATTCTTTCTTCAATCATTTTGGAATTTGAATGGATGATTCAAATTAATAAACCAGGAAAAAAAGCAGTTTTTAATTGATAGCTTTTTTCAAAAAAGTAGGTTTCTGAAAAAAAATTTAAAAATTAATTTATGAAATAAAAGAAAAAATCTAAGCCTGCTTTTCTATTGTTCAAAACAGCAATCCCAAACTGGCCATTAGTAAATGAAGGAAGCAATAAGACTGAATTTGTGGAGTTGTGATTATTGGTTGCAAAACCAAAATTATGGCAAAAGATGCAATTGCTTTACTGGATCATATGGGCATTCAGTGGGTGAGTCCTTATATTTAGTAAACGTGTTCATCTTTACCTTATATTGTTTGCAATACTTAAAAGTGATATATGACACTTTTTATGATAGAATATGGGAAAATTGAATTTGTTCTTTATCAATATTGAAATATTTTCATCAATTGATTTTTATGTGTTACTTCTGAAACAGATGCAATGATAGCTTGCAAGTTAGCAGCAATGGTGCCTGAAAGAATTTTAATAGCTTGCAAGTTAGCAGCAATGGTGCTTGAAAGAATTTTATCTTTGGCATTGCTTAATGTGACTGGTGGAGGTTTCAAATGCTTACCCGAGGTATTATTATTTTCTTCTTCTAATTGCAAGAGTTGATTAGTTACATTTCTCTTTGAATCGCAAAACATGGACTTTTTTTATATTTCTAAATCTTGCAACCTCATTTTCTTTTTCAAATTTTTACTTTCTTAAAGCAGATAAAATTATTTGGAAATCAGCTTGAAGGGGTCTGTCATATGCTTTTGCTATAGTTCCTGTTGCAATCTGTTTATGTGGTAGGAAGAAAGCTTTAGAAAGACTTAGATAAGAACTGATATCTACTCACGTGCTCTTGTTCTTTTGTTGCAATCCAAGAAGTTTTACTTATGCAGTACATCCAAGTCTACTCAAATCTTAGGTGATGCCTCTAGCCTATAGAGTTTGAAACTACCTAGACAAGCACAAGCTGTTTACGCAAAGTAAAATCTACTAAATTGTGGATTCATGGTATGCGTTTCCAAATATCAAATCGTGAACAATAATAACATTTAAAACTAATAGAACATTATTTGACAGTTGCTATTATAGTGAAAGAAGACCAACTATGTGGTTGAATTTGAATAAGTGGGCTCAGAAATCTTCAGTCAGCATATAGTCAGGCAGATGCCTTAGATATCAAAGCATGGCAGTTTTACATGTTGACTTCACAATGTGGATTAGTTGTCACTTATCTATGTGGGCTATGTTCATGTCAAGGCAAATTTTCTTAACTTTTATGGTTTTGCTTGTGCTGACCACAAAAGTGCCAGAGTTTTATAAGGCAACTTCTGTTGAGAGGTTAAGATTGACTTGGGTTTCAAAGTGGATCTTGACATTAAAATGACACCAAGGATTTGGCAATCCCGGTGCTGAGCCAAATTTAATTGGATCAGAATTCAGTTTGATATTCTCTATATGCATGTACTGAATTTGACAACCTTGAAAAAGGGTTCTAGTTGGCTTTTACTAAAACGGATATAAAAGCTAGATTTTTGGCCCTAAGTATGAATCTTAGGTTCTTTGTCTACCGGCTTCTGTTTACTCTCATTTGAACACAATATCAGTGCAATTGAGGCTTTATCTTACCAGTTCTAAGCAACTGGTCGTGCATTGCAAAATTCTATCATAATTGATACATTTGGTTTGAATTCATAAAAACATCAAAAATCTCTCCTCCCACAGATTTTAGTAAAAGAATTATGTGCTTTTATTAAATCCATAATATTCAATATTTGTTATGGCTCATAATCTCTTGAATTGATGTCCCTGAAAACTGTATTTATTAGTCAGTTTGTAATTCAAGCTTCTACATAGGTCCAGGAGTCTTGGGAAACTCAATTTCATCGATAAAAAACCTAATTATCATGCTTTTTCAAACCACTTGTATGCGTACATTTTTCTGTGACTCTGTTCTTTTGGAAATAGCCAAAAAGCCCTCATCTATTTCTATTCCGCACTCCAACTATATCTTCATGAAAGAACTTACTTTTGTTCCTTGCAGCTTGACTGCTAAACTGTATCAGTTGCAATACCTTTCTTAAAGGCAAAACTCCTGAGCAAAGAGCAGCTGTAGACTTGGATACCCACTACACGAAGGTGAAAAAAGTGTTCTTTATACTGCTTGCTACTTGATTTTGAAATATGGCTAATGATTGACAATAAGTTGCTGATTATAGCTTAACATATGGATAAATTTTTTTGGAAACATGCACAAGTACATAATCATTGATGAGTATTCCTTACAGAATTAAGATTCTGCATTCTTTTCCATTAAATCAAGTTATACAGTTTTCCATCACTTAACTTTTAGAACAAATATTTAGATATTATGTAAATTAATCTCTCCGGAGCCTTTTACTTTTACCTTTCTTATTTAATAGAAGCAAACAAATAGATTGTTTGGCTAACTACAGTTGCAATTATTGCCCAAAGGCTCTTAAACCTTATACTACCTACAAATTCTAAAGGTCTATCGGTTAAAATAATAATAATAATAATTTCAAATTTTCATAATTTAATCCAATTTTTTTAATTTTGGCAATTTTAGCCATTTTTTCCAAACTATTCTACATTTTTATATAATATAAAAAGATTTGTATAGAAAACTTATTGTTCATTGCTAGAACAGAAAAAACTTTCTCTTTTCCTTTTTCTCTCTTCCCTTCTCTTTTCCCTCTCTTCTTCTTTTAAAGTTCATTAACTTTTTTTTAAAAGAAAATTCTGATAAGGAATAAAAAAATCTTTTCAATTCATCATGCTGGCTATACTGAAACTAATTCGCTAAAATTGTTAAAGTTAAAAGGACTAGAATTGTCAAAACTCGCAACATTTTGACTCTTAATGTCCAATTAGCAATTTTAAAGTTATTTAGTTCATAATTTTTGTCCTTATTATATTTTATGCTTAAAATACTAAAATATATATCTAAGCTCATATCACTTGGTTCTAACTCAAAAGCTAACTCCAAGCTTAGATAGCACATTCAAATGTTTTATTTTATACTTATATTGTATATTCTTACATTATGCGTTGAGAATTATTTAATTATTTTTATTTATTTTAAAATTTGGTGGTGACGTTTAGAAGTTAGATTTGTTTAGTCATTTTTCTTTGAACTTATCTATAAAGGTGCATATAAAATATGAAGATGATTCTAATATTTAATATTTGTGCTATTATTAGTGGTTCAAGTTATCAAATTACAGCCAACTGCAGATTTAACAATTATTGCAATTTGGTAATACTACAAGAAAAGAAAAAAAGGATTGCAGTGAGATAGTTATAGTTGTTTAGTTACAAATTAAGATCTATGGCAACCCCTTCTCTGCAACATGCTACTACAAGTGCAATTGTGGCCATTATTGTGATTTTAATTTTTTCTGTAGGATCAAATACAGGTGACTTTAGTGTACTATGTTTAAAATAAATAAATCCATCTTCTTTTTCTTTTTTTGTGATTCATAGCTTTTAGGGTATCTGTGCATGATTAATGAAGAAATGACATCAATAAAAAAGAATTTAGATGGGTAAACAGAGACATAGATTGAGATGTAAGAACCAGCAAAGGAAGGTTTCATATTCACTTTTATGAAGTAAAATAGTTTCTCATTCAGATGTATTAGCATTTTTGAAGGCAATGCATGTGTTTTTGTCTGTATATTCAAGACTTTGCTTGAAATATATAAATTTTTCTCAAATGATGAACTGAGTCACATTTTGCCATGTATTATGTTGGAGTTGGATGTTTTAGGTCGTATGTTATAATGATACATAGTTATTGGACCCTTAATAAATCATAATGAACCAGATAACTAGCTATGGCACTGCATGTCAACTGTCTGTTCCTGCAAGCACATGAGTTAGGTCTTTGAGTTTTTTTAAATACCAACATAGGAGAAGGCATTTTTCAAGTGAATTATTTGCCATTTAAAGTTATAACTTTTCTTTATTAAAGTTATAATACGTACCAGACCTAATTGGTGATACAAAAATGGCATCAAAAAGTTGAACTTGATCAATACCTGCAGGTAGGGGCGGATCCAGTAAGGGAGAAGTGAGGGCTGGAGCCCCACTGAGATTTCAAAATTTAGATTATATATAGCGCAATATCTTTATCATTCTGAAATTATGATTCACATCCTGTTCCAATGTCCTCATGCGAAAGCAACTTGGTTTCTTAGCTCAAGAGGGTATTCTCCTAGAATTTCGGCTAACCGGGTGTTCATCAGGTGGTGGAATGATATTGTTAAAAGATGAAGAAGAAAAAAAAGGAATAAAAAGGCAACCAGGAAAGGGAATCTCAATGACTGCACAAACAGAAGCTTGTACAAGCTTTTCCTCATAGACTTTCAGGAAAGGGAGCAATCCTTCCTGCTTTGAAGGAAAGGTCACTTCTACCTTTCCTGAAGAAGAAAGGAACGTTGACATAGGCCTTAGGACAACCGTTAGAATAGAGCTTAGGCAACTGTTGAATATTGTGTATATATAAGCAACAAATACTCATCTCTAATCTCAGAATTCTAATATAGAAATAATACATCATTGATCACTAATTTTCACATGGTATTAAAGCAGGTCTTAAGCCTGTGATCATAATCTACTTCACAAATCTTTCAAACAAACCAACCATGTCTCAAAGTGACCACAAATTAACCAACATCATGCTGAAAGGCAATCAAAACTATTTTGAATGGTCAAAATCTGTGTACATTGGCCTCAGCAGCAAAAGAAAGCTCGGTTTCATCACAGGAACAAAATAAAGACCCAAACTAGAAAGGCCAGAAGCCCTGATAGAAGAAGAAATAGAGAAAATGGAAAGTGGCAAACGACAGACCATATGGTCATGTCGTTGCTCACCAGCACAATAGAGCCCTAAAATTCTAGGCTCTGCATACTTCTAGAGTCATCAAAGGCTATTTAGGAAAGAATGAAAGGGCTATACGACCATCAATAAAATCTCACACACATTTTCAATCTCAAGCAAGAACTATCGCAAATCACACAAGGTACCAAAAATAACTCAAAATACGCAACATAAGTTTTAACCAGATGGGAAGAACTATAAAATTATCTCCCTCCTATAACTCACACGGAAAAAATACAGAAGAGGGCAGAACAAGACCTAGTTTATACTTACCTGGGAGGATTGGGCTCAAGCTATGAAAGCCTGAGGTCTCAAATCCTCCTGTCGATGGAGCTCCCGAAAATTGACGTTGTAATAGCCAATATTCAGCAAAAAGTAACTCGGAGAACCCTATTGAACTCTTCTTTCTCTCTCGACGCTACAGAAAATCAAGCGTGCTCCACTCAACGCCTCAACACCCACGAAGCAACCCGACCGAGGGGAGGACCAAACAATGTCGAACGATGTGACCATTGTAAAAAATAGGGTCACCATCACGACCATTGCTGGCATCTGCACCCTCAGTTGAGGCCGATTTGTGGGTGGGAGAAGGGGAACAGTGCTAGAGGGATGAAGAAAGGAGAAAGAGGAGAAAGGAAATTTGGTTTCGGCGGGCTAGTAGAAGAGAAGAAAACCATAGGAAAAAGGGTGAAAAAATGGGTCGATATATACTGAGGGTTATATGACAACCCGACCCGACTGCCTAACCTAACCCAAACCCGAAGGCAACATAGTAACCCGACCCGAACAGGAGACTTGACCTAGATCCGACCCATATTCAACTCGGATCCGACCTAGCAGCAACCACCATCCAACTAAACCAATTGCTGTCTCAAATTCAAGCCTTGGTTCAGCAACAATCTAATGGGTCAGGTTTGGTAACAAATTCTCTAAATTCATCTCGAAAAATTACAAATGCGTGCCATAATAACTGGATTATTGATTTCGGAGCCACTAATCACATATGACATGTGATCCAATAAAATTGTAAAATTTAGCTTCCATTGCAGATTCCCAACATGTGACAGTAGCTAATGGGAATAAAGCCAAAATTCATGGTTGTGGCACCATTTATTATTTAACAAAAATATTAAGAATATCTTGTTATTACCTGAATTTAAGTCAAATATCTTATCTGTTGGTAAAATAACTTGTGATTTAAATTGTAATGTTATATTCTCACTATCTTCAGTCATATTTCAGTGAGTGTCAGGCTTACTACGGGATTCGATGGCTTTACGCCTACCCATTCCCTAGTACCGGTCACGGGCCCACAGATGGGGTCGTGACATTCTTGGTCTGTGGATTTCTTTTAGAAGCAACACAACGTATGAAACTGAACTTAAGAGCATGAGGATTCCTTTAAATCAGCTTTTATCACTTGACTTTATTACACCTCTCTCAGTTTATACCAAGCACCAGTAATAGTAATAACCCCAAAGAATAAATTTATTGGAAATTCACAACTGAACTCATTAACAAAGAGAACAATTATGAAATGATAATTTGTTTATCCTTTATTAGTACCTAACTATTGCTAATAGCAACTACATAATAATGAGCATAAGCAACAACACTCATAGCAACCACAATTCCAACCTTGTCCTTATAAATATGCTTTCTCATGCTTTCAGCTCATCGTTTTGCTCTTTGACCTCCTTTATCGACCTTTCAATTTCTTCCTTCAAAGCTTGTAGTTCTCTACCTATCTTCTCCACTAAAGTATTTATCTCATTAATTTGGCCAGTGTCCTTTTCAGTTGTTTTATTCATTGTCCTCACCTCATTCACCATCAGAAATTGGCACTTACTCATCAACTCATCATGCTAACGGAAATAATCATGAAGTCCTTAATAAAATCAAAAAAACAAATTTAATGAACAAAATTTTAATAAAATCAAAGAAACAAATTTAATAAACAAAATTAAAGAAACAACCAAAACGTAAGTACATCCAAAGACGATACAACACTAACATTGCTATAAGCATAGCCCAAAACATCCTGCCAGGATTTCTAATCCTTGAGATCATGAGCTTCGTACGGTTGCACACTTGCAAATGAGATTTCTTGTTTCAAGTGCTCCACAACTCTCTACTTGTATAAGCAATAGGTCCACTTCCTCGAATGTGTTCCACTTATTGTAGTTTCTTCCATTTCAGTTATTCAGCAGTCATTGTGATAAGAAGTGAGAGGTTTTAAAGGGACTAGTGAGATGAAATGAGAATAATAAACTTGATAGGAGTAGATTATGTTTGGTAATGAAACTCAATTGGTAAGAATTGAGGATTTTATAAACTTTTTATTTTTTATTTTCATTATTTTAATAAATAGACTTTCTCATTTTTATTATTTTATTATTATAATTAACACCGTTAAGAAAGAATATTAGTCTTTTTATTGTTATTGTTAGTGAGGGAGTTGATTGAATAACCAGTGAAGTTAAGAGAGTCAACTGAAGCAAAGTTTAGTTGAGAGGATCAAATGCAAAAATGAGACAAGTACAGGACCAGTTATATATTTTAGCCGAGAAATTACTACATCTTGCATGGAGGGTCTTGTATTAGCTGTTGATTCAGTACATTCAAGTCTCGGTTCTAGCAGCCTCAAAGCCTTTTGTTGCTCATCAGTTTTCTAGAAGCTGATTTCCTCATCAAGGAAATAGTTGTACTCATCATTCTCTTACAACTTCATCCTTGTCCAGGAGACAATATCCTCACCCTCTTCAAAGCTTGTGTCTGTCGCCAATTTTCTATAAAGAAGCTCAAGTAAGATGGCTACATAGCTGTACACATTAACTCCTCTGTCAATTGGATAGTGCATGCATTTTCTGCATTACAGGTAATAAAAGAAAAATAATAAAAATTAGAAGGTGAGCTACTACCTATTACAATAAATTTATTATTAAGTAAAATAACATGTCGAATTCAGCATATACCTGGTGCTATATGACCCAATGTTCTTATTCTTAAAGACATTATTGAGCTTGAATTACAACCAAGAAGCATTTTTTCCATCCCAAGGTCTCCAAATCTTTGGTTCCAATTCAGAATGGATCAAAATGTTATTTAATTTTGCGTCTCTTTATAATTTGTGGCATACAATCGTGGTGAAGGTAAGAAAGGCCTTGAGCAATTCCAAAAGCTAGGCGATATCTAGTGTTCCAGTCCAATACCAAGTGTGGCTCCTGCCTATGAAATACATCAAAAAGAGTTCTTTTAGGCATATACTTGGTCACAATCATACTCATCTTTGATACAATAACCTACCATTCTAACTACATTATGATGCCTAACCAAGCTCAAGGTTCTCATTTCAATGGCAAAAGTTTGTCTCTGATAAATTTACTTTCTTGATAGCCCAATGCTTTCTTAAGTTTATAGATTCAATCTTGTATATTGTCCCATGCTTTCCTCCCAAGGAGTTTTTCCAGATAAATCATTTTTTACTGCAATAACCAAAGTCAGATGGAATGCTTCTTATTAGTCTATTTGAAGCAACCCTTAGAATTTGAAGATTCGCAAGCCTTCCAAACTCAAGAGGTATACAACCAGATAACATTTTATTAGAAAAATCAGTAATTGATATATTGCTCCAATAACCAAATATTAGTGGTATTTTCCCTTCAAACAAGTTTCCATGAACCTCTAAAAATGAAACTCGTATATTTGTTTCCAAGTAGCTGGTATACTACCTTGAAATTGATTGTTACTAAGAATCACCCTCCTAAGGTGATAAAGCATTATATTCCCTTCTCATGAATCTAAAAATTAGAGAATGCACAAGAAGGTGATAGAGCTGGCAATAACCCAGTCAAGCTATTTGTGTTCAGATACAGAAAGTTCAGATTTGGCAAAGAGAAAATCTCACTTGGAACCTCACCACTCAAATAATTGTTATACAACCCAATGTTTCAAGATAGTTGCAAAAGCTTACCTTAAGAGGAATATTACCAAAGAGAACATTATAATCAAAATCCAAACTTAAAACTTGCTTTGATAAAACGCTGGAGGGATCAAACCTTGAAAACTATTGTCATCGAGAAGAATAGTTTGATTTGGCCATAATTTCCAAGCAACAACACCTCTGAAATAGTTGCCACTAAGGTCCATCAAGAGCAAATGTTTATAAAGACAGATATAGGAGATGGGGTTGTGCGAGATCCTAGATATACCAAACCCATAAAGATTCAAGGTCTTGACTTGAAAGCTCTTGTTGGAATAGTAAGAAACTCCTACCCATTAGCAAGGTAAAAAAAAGTGGTGGTGCATATGAAAGGTTCCATAATGTTGAGACTGTAAAGGAAGACTATCACGGAGCCGAAGAATATTAATTTTATTACGTTAATGAATGAGTTAAGAATAACAATCCATAAAGTTGAGAAATCCAATTGAATTAAAATTGAGTTTAGAGGCAAATTGTAAAAATAGAACAAGTTCAAAGTATCACGACCTGATCCTTAGGCCCGTGACCGGCGTTAGGGGATGGGTAGGCTTAAGGCCATCGAAACCAGTAGCAAGCCTAACTAATCAAGAACTCAAATATACACATATATATACATATATTACTTGTATATGCCAACAATTCATTCACATAATCCCAGCACAATTAATTAAATCCATCAGCAAGATTACTTGATAATTTCTATAGTTTCAACAGACTAAAAAGAAATATTAATATTTTAGAAGCATTACTATGGAGGGTCTAGATTTTAGATAATTCGAAATATAAGAGATAGAATTTAATTATAATAAGCTCGAAGGGGAAGGAAGTCGGGCTGTCCGGAAAAAGACGGCGTAGAACCTAGCTGTCACCTGAAAAATTAAAATTGAAACTATCAGTCTCAAGAGTGAGTTAAAATCATATACCCTAAATTAAAGCAACCATAAATATAAAATAATTATTTAATAGTATAGAATACCACAAAATAATAAATGCATGTCATATCAGAATTTTGAAAAAAAAAAATAATTTTTAACACGTTTGAGACAAGTACTTCAGCAAAACCCTAAACCTCTAATTCTAGCAGCATTCTCGGCTCTCTTATTCCAATAAGACTGATGCCCAAAAGTAAAGCTCGATCAGGGTCCTTAAGTCCAGTCTGGTCATTTAAATACCAATACAACCGGCGCTCCAAGAGCAACGCTCGACCAGAGACTTTTTTCCAGCAATTCAAACTTCCATAGGCATAGGAGTTGTGCTTGACCAGGGCACATCACCAAATTTTCCTCTATTACCTGACTTTGATTCTCACTAGTATGCATGCGGTCTTGATGTAGTCCATCAGGTGGCATGTTGTACTGTTGCCTCATCCCGAGCCACAAAGCGTTAGCATCAATAATATTATATGCAAGTCTTTTATAAAATTAATTATAATTGAACAAAAACAACGAAAATAATAATAATAATTAATAATAATAATAATAATAATAATAATAATAATAATAAATTTATTAATAATAATAAAATTAATATTAATATTAATAGCAATAAAAATAACCATAATAATTATTCATTTAACCATAAGGGCGGTAAGAGGCTGCACTTGTAGCAGCAACGGAGAGGAGCAACTCTCTCCCCGTCAACAATGAGAAAGGAAGAAGGAGAAGGCAACACCGACGATGGGAGAGGGAAGGAAGAAATCTAAGGTGGCTTGTAGGAGGTGCAGGCGGTGGAAATAGGAGTAGGGAGGAGGAGGAAGGGGTGGTATCGGGGACGAAGAAGGAAAAAGGGATGGGGCTTGAGTGTAATTTTTTTAAATAGTGTAAAGATGGAAAATTGCATATAAGTCCCTCCTTAAATAAATTGCTATAGTAACACTCATGTCTATATTATTTTTTATTATATATATATATATATATATATATATATATATATTACATGCATTTATACACCCGTAAACTTTATTCCAATAAATTAATTTTAGTTAGATTCATAATAGTGATGATGATTACATATAAAATAAATAAATCATTAATATTTAGTGTAATATAAATTAAATAGAAAATAAGTATTTTAAATAAAACTAATATGAACGTATATAAAATTGACTATTCTTTAAAATTATAAATCTAAATTTAAAATTCACCAAATTACCTCTGAAAAATAAAGAAATTAAAATCTAAAAATCACAAGTATTTTACAAAGGGTTATTTTATGTATTTAGCCATGATTAATTGATACATCTACAATATAAAAGCTTTATAAATAATACCTAAAAGTGCGATGTAGACGTCCATAATCCATAAGACGGTGAATTAGACTTCTAAAAATTTTCAGTTAATACAGTTTTGGCCAATCCTTTATAAATAAAATTTTGGTCAAAATTAAATGAGATAATAGATGACATGACTTATTTTAATAGTATTTTTGCCACTTAACATGGCCATATCATTTAAAAATAAAAGAATAAATTCTAAAGTTAAAAGCTAGTTGACTAAGAGAAAAAAAAAATCTGGATTAATGAAGAAAAAGATATTTCTTCTTATTTATCGTCTTCTATTTGGCTTTAATGGCAAAAGTTATAAGAAGAAGAATCAAAAGTTGAAAGCTTAGTAGGAAGGAGATTGAAGTCGACGACTTCATAAGTAGTGGAGTCGACAATCGAAAATAGCCTTAGATGATAAAAATTGCTCAAAGAAAGTTCAACACCACAAAACTTTAAAACAACGCTTCTCCTTCCTCCAATGACGGCAACAACTGATTTTTGTCCCAATTAACTCGTCTTCTCGCAGGCTTTTATTTTGTGGTAGCATTACCATCTGATTTGGTTGAAAACATAAAGTTAAAGAGAAAGAGAAAATCTGCAACATATATTGGAATAAGTGGTGAGATTTCATCTCGGTTTTTGCTTACTTCTTTATCTTCAAATTTCTTTATGTTATAGTTAAATATGTAATATCGATTCAAATCATGTTCCTACTCTTTTAAGCTATTTCTATGCTATTTTTTTTTGTTATTCAATTTCTTGGTGAAATATTACTGCTCTTCATATTCTTGTTAAAGACTTAATGCCTACAGATAAAATTATTTGGTGATTTGGTAAAGTAGATATTTTGTAGAAATTGTAAATTGTGAACTTTGTTTGTTAATTTCTCTCACTTGTCAAAGCTTTTGATTATGTACTTATAGTTATGATACAGCCTAAAATAAGTTTATTTGTTTCGTTCTTTTACTAAATTTATAAATCTTTTTTTATTTAACTTTTATAATTTTTTAAATAATTTTAAAAATATTATATTTAATTTTAAATAACGTGAAAATTTGATAGGGTAAATATACTAATAAATTAAATTACGTCATTTGCCACCTCATTCAATTTTGGTCAAGAATGGATTATGCCCAAAATTGCACTTATTGGGCAAATCAAGCTATTTTTATAAACAATAAAAGAATTTGTCAAAACTGCATTAACGAGTAAAGGTTTGAATTTTTAGAGTTACTGGTTCCCGGAAATGGCGGATCGGGGACCAAGAGGGGCCATGGTCCCCCTGACTTGGGTACTTAGATAAATTATATTTATTTTAAATACATTAGAGTTGGATATTTTTTCAATTGAATTGGACTAGTTTAACTTGACCAAATAGACTATAACTTAACTTTATTTATTTATTTAAAATTGTATAACTTCTAAAGAAAGTTTACTCTTTTTAAATTTTAACTACTAAAATTTAAATAGAAAGAAACTATTCTACTAAAATGAAATTAAATAGCTTATACTATTGTAAAAGTAATGGTAATAACCAATTTAAAGTATTTCTTTTTTGAAAAATTTCTCTATGATCATATGTAAATGGTATTTTTTGTATTTTTTATGGAAAATGGTATTTTAATATTTAATATGTTGTTAATTTAAATTGACAAAATTAATCTATATATATATATATATTAAAATTTAATTATGTTGTAAAACTTTAATTCTTTTAAATTTATTTTGACTACGCTACTAGGTCCAGGTCTAGAAAGAAATTTGATATAGATAAAAAAGGCCAAAATACTTGTGTTCATAAGACTTAGTCAATGCCCATTCTATGTCCAATTTTATTAATAATGTGAAATAAGGTTGATAAAAGATAACTGAATTAAAAAAGAAAATCAAAACTGATCAAAATCGAACTGAGAAATGGTTAATTAATCAAGAGATTTTAGTTTTTTTTTTTAAATTTCAAAGTTTTTATAATTTTTAGTTTCAAATTTGGTTTGGTTTTTTGTTATAGAACAGCCAACACACCAAGAGAATGACTATGACCAAGGAAGCAAGAATAAACTTGAGGAGATTGTCAATCCAATTATTCTGCCTCAAGGATCTATAGTAAGATCATGAGCTAAGAAGATTCAACAAGCGTTAATTAGTCATCTACAAGATTTGGTGAATTTGGCTTGTAATGGGCTGCAAGGAATCCAAGGCTTGGAGACAATATCAAATAAAGTTATTTACAACTTAATTCAAGTTCAACTTCAAAATGGGCTTACTTAAGTTTGATTTTTATTTTTTAGCCTTGTTAATTGAGTGGAATTAAATGTTTATATTTTTATCATAATGGGCTGTTTAAAACGTGTCAATTTAGAAGCTTATTAATTTTATTGCTTTAATAATGGGCTGTCCAAATTTGTTTATGTTAAAACACATAAGTTGAGTTTATTTATTTTAGGGTATGAGTTTTTAGGTCTTATAAAGGCTATATAAAGGTCTAAAACGAATTTCATGATTGATGAATTACAACCAAAAGGCTGTTTACTTTTGTCTTTATGTTCTTGAGTAGAATACATGCTAAAGGAACATTTAAGTAGGTTGATCACCTTCTTGTAGAGTGTTTTGAATCTCGAACTTAGAAACAAATTTTCTTTATTCTAGATCTTTGATAATCTTTCTAAGTAATATGAATTCTAGCCTTCTTAGGGGTTAAGATTGAATTGTTATTGGGGTTTTCAAGTTAATGTTGTGAGGATCCGTAATAATCAAAGAAGTTATCAGGCTTATTTTTGGAGATTCCGTATCATTTGGTATCAGAGCTTTGGTTGTAAATAAGATTTTATCCTTAACAATTTTTTTTTTGTTTTTGATTCTGAATTCTTGTTTTTCTTTTGCTCCTTTAAGTTTATTTCTTGTTGATCTTGTGTTTTCTTTATTTTTCCTTCATTTGAGTTATTATTATGCCTTTGAATTCTGAATTTGTTTCATTGTTTGATATGGTTTTCTTTTATCAATTCTAGTGTTTTCAAATTAGATTTGGTGTCTGTGGTTAAATAAAAAAGAAGAAAAAAAAGTCATAAAAAAAGATAAAAAGCTTATTGTTTAGAAGAGAAAAAGAATTACAAATCTGGAAAAAAATTTGAAAAAAATAAAGAAATATGGAATTGTGGCTTTAGATCTTCCTAATCATATTTGAACTATAGTTATTTACATTTATTGTGTGTTTATTATAATTATTAATAATTGATTAATTACTTTCGGGGCTGTTTGGGTGTTCTTAAAAAAAAAGACTACCTTTTGAATTTGTCTTAATCAAATCTGTCAATTTTTTTCATACATCTCTTGCTTCTATTTGAGTTGTCATATTTTTTTCTCCTTCTAGTATTAATTTCTTGTTTTAGCAAACTTGTTTTGAAACTTTCAGATTTTGAAATTTGCACAAAACAAGCTATATGAATTGTTCTAAAAGTGTGATTCACCTAAGAATATGAAAGAAATTAGCTAGAGTGGTGTGAGGAAAGCCGTGAGCAAAATAAATTACTTGAGCGAAACACAAGTGACCAATCCCATCTTTTGAGTATAAACACGTGAAGGAGTGTTGTGAGGTCCTTACATTTTTATTTTTTTTATTTTTATTTTCTAACCTTTTATTGCAGCAATATCTGACTGAAATGAAGGTAGAAGAGCCGGCCTAAAATGAAAACAGGCTAAGCTTGAGAACCCTTTTGATTATTACGGACCCCTACAACATTAACTTGAAAACCCCAATAACAATTCAATCTCAACCCCCTAAGAATGCTAGAATTCAGATTAGTTAGAAAGATTATCAAAGATCTAGAATAAAGAAAATTTTTGTTTCTAAGTTCCAAATTTGAAACACTCTACAAGAAGGTGATCAACCTACTTGAATGTTCCTTTAGCATGTATTCTAGTAAAAACACAAAGACAAAAGCAAACAGCCATTTGGTTGTAATTCATCAATCATCTCCTATGAAATTTATTTTAGGACTTTATATAGCCTTACAAGATCTAAAAACTCATACCCTAAAATAAACAAACTCAACTTATGAGTTTTAACATAAACAAGTTTGGACAACCCATTATTAAAGCAATAAAACTAATAGGCTTCTAAATTGACATGTTTTAAATAGCCCATTATGAAAAAAATATAAATATTTAATTCCACTCAATTAACAAGGCTAAAAACAAACTTAAGTAAGCCCATTTTGAAGTTGAATTTGAATTAAGTTGTAAATAACTTTATTTGATCTTATCTCCAAGCCTTGGATTTCTTGCAGCCCATTACAAGCCAAATTCACCAAATCTTGTAGATGACTAATTAACGTTTGTTGAATCTTCTTGGCTCATGATATTGTTATAGGTTCTTTAGGCATAATAATTGGATTGACAATCTCCTCAATTTTATCCTTGCTTCCTTGGTCATGGTCATCCTCTTAGTGTGCAGGTTGTTCCATAACATTATTTCTCTCCTCAAAAGGATTCGTCCTCGAATCAAAAGCATCACCTACACTAAAATGACTCAAATCAGCCACATTAAATGAAGCACTTACATTGTACTCAGTTGGTATATCCACTTTGTATGCGTTATCATTAATCCTTTTAAGTATTTGGAAAGGACCATCTCCTCTTAGATTCAACTTGAACTTCCTTTGGTGTGGAAACCTTTCTTTGCGAAAATATACTCAAATTCAATCGCCAGGTTGATAGATAATTGGCTTCCTTCCTTTATTCACACGTGAAGCTACTTTAGCATTTTGCTTTCAATCATTTGCTTAATCTGCTTATGTAACTTCTTCACTAAATCTGCTTTTGAATTAGCATCAATACTCACAAATTTGTTAGGTGGCAATGGTAATAAATCAATAGGAGTAAGTAGATTAAGACCATAAATAATTTCAAATGGAGAACAATTAGTAGTGCTATGAATAGCCTATTGTAAGCAAACTCTACTAAAGGTAAACAATCCTCTCACATCCTAATATTCTTTTCTATAATTGCCCTAAGCAAAGTAATCAAAGTCTGATTAACTACTTCAGTTTGGCCATCAGTTTGAGAATGACAAGTATTTAAGAACAACAGCTTAATTCCTAACTTTCTCCATAAAAAAACCAAAAATGACTCAAAGATTTAACATCTCTATCACTAACAATGCTCTTAGGTATGCCATGCAAATGCACAACTTCTTTAAAGAACAAATTAGCAATCAATTTAGCATCATCAGTTTTATGATATGGTGTAAAATGAGTCATTTTACTAAATCTATCAACAACAGCAAAGATACTATCATATGATCCTTCCTAGTTTTAGGCAATTCAAGCACAAAATCCATAGATTAATCGGTCCAAGATTCACCAGGAACATGTAATGGTGTATATAAACCATGTGGTTTCAACTTAGACTTAGCCTCCTTACATGTTATACAATGCTCACAAACCTTATGCACATCATGTTTCATACCAGGTCAAAAGAAATGTTCTATCAACATATTATAGATTTTATTTACTCTAAAATGACCCATCAAGTCTCCTCCATGTGCTTCCTTAATCAATAATTCTATTATAGAACACTTACGAATACACAATCTCTTTTTCTTAAACAATAAACCATCAAACAAGTAAAAATCATTTGAAACAGCCCATTAACACAAGATACATATATATGACCAAAATCATCATCATTAAGATATAACTCCTTAATATGCTAAAAACCCAACAATTTGGCACTAAGAGAATTAATCAAAGTATACCTTCTTGACAATGCATCAACAACCACATTCTCTTTACCTTTCTTGAAGCTAATCATATATGGAAATATTTCTATGAATTTTACCCATTTGGCATACCTACGATTCAGCTTATCTTGACCTTTTAAATGCTTTAAACTTTCATGGTCAATATGTATCACAAACTCTTTAAGCTACAAATAATCTTTCCATATATGCAAAGCTCGAACCAAAGCATATAACTCCTTATCATATGTTGGATACTTCAAGGCTACCCCACTTAACTTTTTAATAAAATATATTAATGGTCTTTGATCCTGCATCAAAATAGCTCCAATTCCCATGTCATTAGTATCACATTCAAATTCAAAAGTTTCATCAAAGTTAGGCAAAGCAAGCAAAGATTGTACTTCACCTCTGGACAGCGCGACAGAGGACCAGATGATCCTGCACCCAGAAAGGTTCTTGGCGAAATGTGGAGGACAAAATTGAAATTGAACTCATGATCCTTTCTTCATTTCTTCGAAAATCGATTTTAATTAGTATTATTTGGTAAGTACGTTCTACTCTTACCAGAGGAAATATTTATTTATTTATTCATTGAACCCCAGGAAATGTAATTATTGTTGTAGCTTTTATTCTTTCGCCATACCCCTTGTCATTGCCATGTGCAAGTGTAACCTTCAAATTAAATTACATGAAAGTGGATTTTATGTACTGTTTGCAACACACTATGTTAGGGATGGCAATGGGCGGATTTTAGTATAGCAAAAATCTCATAAATAACCAAAAAATAATAAAAAAATATCATTTTTAGTGTATGTTTTGAATTCTTTCAAAAATACTATATCTAGCTTCTAAAATATCATTTATACCAAGCTCTGTTATAGAACCAAACCTACAGTAAAAATTATATTCAAATTCTTTTACGATTTCTTCCAAAAAAATGGGACAAAAGCATTCTATTATATTCATATTACTTTTCCAATCAATTTTCAAATTAAAATTGACAATTACATGTAAAAAGGTATGAAAAAAGTTAGTTTTTCTTGTTTCCTTTAAAACAAATATGATTATAAACAAAAAATAGTTGTTTTACCAGATTTTTTATTTTTTTTGTTGATATAGAGTGAAATTTGATAAATCGATGCATTGAAGGAGTTTATACTAGTTTAGCTGTGATTTAGCCAATTATGTGCAATTTTGGCCTAATTGAGTTGTTTTTCAAAATTGAGTAATGTGAACAATGACATAAATCTCGATTAGAAAATGAGAAATCTAAATTGATGAGTCTTAATGCCACATTATTTATACACATTTGAATTCTTATTTCCTAAATGGCTACGTTACTTAATTTTGACCAGCAACTCAATTTGGGTAAAATTGCACTCAATTGGTCAAATCATGGCTAAATTGATAAATTTTAAAGAATTGACCAAAATAGTAAACTTCCACAAAAGTCTATCTTTTTAAGTAGCAATACATATAATACCAATTTTAATTGATTGATTTAATTAAGGTTTATATATAATAATAGTATTATTAAGAAATTAAAAAATATCATCATGGTAATTATTTTATTATTCTATATTTATATGAAATTATTAGATGTTTTGTTACAATATAATATAATTAAAAAGAATAGAAGCAAATGAGATTTATTCCACAAAACATGAAATATATTAAGGATGTATTATATATATAAAACTAAAAGGCCAAATATATATTTACACTGCTAATTAGTTAGTTTAATACTTTAATTTTTGATTTAACCTAACAGATACTTAAGCTTTACTTTTTTATAATATCTAAATATCTTAAATTTTAATTTAACCTAACATATCAATTTAATCTAACAAACACTTGAATTTTTTTTTAATAATATTTAAACACCTTTATGCAATACATGTTAATTTATTGAATGAAAACATATGTCAAAAAGTATTAAAAATATTACAAAAAAGTAAATTCATCTGTATGTTAGGTTAAATCGAAAGTTAAAGTGTTAAACTGACTAAATAGCCAAAGTTCAATGGCATAAATATATATTTGGCCAAACTAAAAAGGTAAACTCTAAAAAATTGATATACGTTATATTTGTTTTAGTATATGTTGCATATATTTATAGTATACTTTAAATATTTACACCTTTTAAAAAGAGGCTAAAAGTAGCAAGCAAATGGTATACGCTCAACAAAATATGGTATATATTCAATATATATTTGGTATCTGTAACTATTTTAATTTATATAGATTGCAAATTTATAAAAATAAAAAGGTAAACTCTTAGAAAATGGTATACATTACACATGTTTTATTATATGTCGGGATAAAATGTATATGTTAGCTATATGTTAGGTAACTTTTAGTCAAAATTTCAATTTGTTTAACATATTTTTTCCAATTGCAATATACATAATACCAGTATTCATGCTATTTAATTGAATACATTCAATTTATTTTAATATGTATTCCTTATATATTATACTTACTATTTTGATATCTCTAGAAAGACTTAAGTAAAAATTACATCGAATGATATACATTTAATAGATTATGGTATATGTTTCATAAGACAAGTATATTTTAAAACATTATCGATGCAAAATATAATCTCATTTAATCAAGTTTGTTGTCCCTTGGAACTAATAAGGAGGGTTGAATTGGTGACCTCAAATTGTGGAAGTTGATGATTTTTGGTAAAAAACACAAGAGATTAGAGATAATAGAAAGAGGGTAAGGGTAAGAGAAGATGACACAAGGGTTTATAGTGGTTCGGGAATAATCCTCCCTATATCCACTCCTCAAGATCACACTTGAGTGTTCCACTACAATCACTAAGATTACAACCTTTGAGTTTTACAAGTTCACCCAATAACTTACTGTTTTTAAGACGCACACTAAACCTCTTCCCTTAGTGAATCAATCTCTCACTAAATCCCTTAATCCTTGAGTATTAATAGTTACTCAACAATCAATTTCTTGTGTTTTAATTCTAGACTTCTTACAACAACCTTTTAAAGTTTTAGTTGTTTACAAAGGAAGAAATCGAGTATAGAAAGTTAAGAAATAAATTTATAAGAGTTTTGGTATATCTAATTCACACACTTAATTGTAGAGTCTTTCAGAGGGATATTTATACACGTACCAACCTCCTGGAGACATTAATAATAAGGCCGAAATTCTTTAATTGCTAGATTTTATGAATTGACAAAAATAGCCTAAAGTCATAGAAAGCGCCCCCGCGCTTTTTAAGCGCGCTTGTGCTTTTTGAAAAGAGACGTTGTGGCTCCAACGGCTCCAACCACATGGCACTGATAGGGTGGCTGATATCTCAACGGTTATTGACATCGCATTAATTGCAAAAAGTGCCCCTGCACCACAATAGCTGCCTCGCGCTTGCCTTGTCTACGTCCAAAAGCACCCTCACACTACTCATTGCGCTATCGTCTGCTATTTTCTGTGTCAAGTCCTAATGTGACCTAAAGCGCCCTCGTGCTTATTGAAGCATTGGCATTTGACTGTCAGATATCATGAGGCAATTGTCTTGCTGTCAGGTGGACTTTTCAACATCTTGAAAACTTTTGGTCATGTGAAAAGCACCCCCATGCCTTGGAAGCGCCCTCGCACTTTTGGGATCTTTTTACAAGACTTACTTTAAGCTCAATAATGTTGAGTCTAAGTTTGGCTCCTTTGATGCTCTGTCACATAGGCACTCAGTCATGATGTTAGAAATATTCAATTTGGTTGTTAGGATCAAATAGAGATCAATTTTACCTTAGGTCAACAATCTCTCCCTTTTTGTCAAAATTAAAAAATAAGACAACGAAAGTAAATTGCTGGGAGATAGAAAATAGAATAAGATTTCATTCATAAAATGTGTGATCAATGAGAGGTATGCATGTATGAGAAGGTAAAAAAGTAAAAAAAATGAGAAATAAGAAAATTAAACAAAAATAAGAGATCAATCTTCTTCTTTTTCTTCCTCTTAAAAAATCATAAGCTCATTTCCTTTTCCATTAGAGCTTGCTTGAGGAGGTGGAATTGGAGCCTCTGCTTCCTCTTCTTCCTCCCAATCCTCCACATGACAATGAGGAATCTTACGAGCTTTTTAGATTTCTACTAAATTCGCATGCATATGGTGGAGATAATTCCAAATTTTCTCCAATTGCTTAAGTACTTTATCCTCAAAAGAGAAAGAAGATGGAGCAGGAAAATAGGAAGGAATGAGATAACTTGGCATCCTATGATATTTCTTCCTTTTCTTCCTATCATCCACATACTCCTCTATGAGTAGAAAGAACACCTCATTAATTTCTCACTTAGGTCCAAGTCTAATGACTTTGACATGCTTAAGAAAAGCTAATCCTAGCAAAATTGGTGGATAGGTGGGGTTAGAAAAGTCTTGTTTAGAGGAGTGAGGGCTTGGAAGTGTTTGGCAATTTTGGTGACATGTGAGGAGACAAGAATGACACCTTTTTGAGTATTGCCAAGATGAAGAAGGTGATCAAGAAAAAATTTAGAAGTGAGGATGCACTTATCATGAATCATCACATAGAGGAAAAGAAGGTCTTTTGTGGAACTTTCTTAATCCCGTTATCCCTTGCATGGATGTTGGTGGCTATCATCTTATGCACTATCCAATATGTTAAGGATTTAAGGTCTTCGTAGAGGGAGTCTTTAGAATGGGTTTCTTTGTTGGAGATTTACCTCCAAAATTGGGAAAATGAGAGGGGCATCTCTACAAAATTTTCAATGATAGAGAGATCGCTTCTTTCTTGAAAACAAAAAATGAAAGAGAATTGAGCTCTTGAAAAATTTCTCTTTTTCCCAAAGTGTCTAAACTTTATCCCATAATAGTCATCCCTATCTCCCTTTTTATTAATCATTAAGGTAGAAAGAAATTTCTTAGTGAGATTCTCAAAACCTATTTCTAAGATTTAAGGTAGGAAGAAGTCTCTGAGCCCTACATTTTCAAGGAGTGTGTTTATCTCTTATGAAATATCGAGCTTAATAAGGACTTCGTCATCAAAGAATCTACTAGGTTGAGTTTCTTTCCTTTCTATAGTCATGTACTTGATCTTTACTTCATCATTCATACCCTTCATTCTTTCTATGATTGTTTTGGATCAAGAAGAGCTTCTTCCAATAGCCCTTCTTGGACCCATACTTGTCTTTAAAGAAGTAGAAGAGAGGTTTTGGAATGTTGAAAAAGAGTGAAAGGATTTCTAAAAGCTCAAATTAATATATGTATAAGAAATGATGCAATTGTGTAAAATGTGGCTTTTATAGCCTTAGGGAGGGTATAAAAATGGTAAAAAATGGCTAGTTTAACATTAAATTTCATTTCCAAAAAATCTGTAATGGCTATTTTTTATTGAAATAGAGAAGAAGCGTGGTCACGCTTTTGAAAAATAGTCACAACGGCTATAATTTTAAGAAACTGTGGTCACACTTACGAATCATGAGCGTGCTTTTAAGGTCATCTCCAAGATTGCATACGGACCTATAAAGCGCGAGCGTGCCTCTAGAGCACAAGCGTGCTTTTTGCAAAAAACATGCAAAATATGAATGAATGAACATGCACTTTTCACATTGATCACATTATTTAATGTATGAGTATTGAAAAGCACAAGGATTGAAAGTGATCTAGTGCAAAGATAATTTAAATACTCAAAAGGGCACAAGAATGAAAGAAGCACAAGTACAAGCATCACAAATAAAAAAAGATATGTATAATTAGCATACATAGGAAAGAATTTAAGCTAAGGTGCTTCCATCTATCATTCCTAGTTCTCTTTTTATGAAATTCATTCTCTCCTTATTTAGGGGCTTGGTGAACATATCAGCTAGTTGTTTGTTTGTATCAACATACTTTACTACTATAGTACAATTTTGAACATGATCTCTTAAAAAATAGTGTCTAATATCTATGTGCTTACTCTTAGAGTGTTGAATAAGATTCTTAGAAAGGTTTATAGCACTAGTGTTATCATATTTTATAGGAATATGATCAATATCTCTCCCATAATTTCTTAAATGTTGCCTCATCCAAAGAATTTGAGCACAACAACAAGACACTAAGCATTCACCTAGAAGATGGCAAGTTCCGGAGGTGCTCTTCCTATCTAATAAACTACCGGCATAATCGGCATCCAAATAACCTATTATATTAAAGGATATTTTCCTACGATACCAAACTCCTAAGTTCAAGGTTCCACACAAATATTTCAAAATTCTTTTTATGACATTTAAATGAGACTGTTTTGGACAAGATTGAAATCTAGCACAAAGACAAACATTATACATAATATCAGGTCTAAAGGCGGTTAAATATAAAAGTGAGCCAATCATACCTCTATAGAGCTTCTCATTTACGCTCTTACCCTTCTCGTCCTTGTCCAGTTTAGTTATGACACTCATTGAGGTCTTGGCTACTTTGCAACCACCCATCTCAAATTTCTTTAGGAGTTCTCTTGTGTACTTGGATTGGTTGATGAATATCCCATCCTTGCTTTGCTTGATTTGAGACCAAGGAAGAACTTGAGCTCTCTAATCATGCTCATTTCAAATTTCCTAGTTATACCTTAGCCTTTTGTAGCTTGGGGATCAACATCATCGAAGAAATAAAACCTCATTCGAATGGTCATAGGTTCATAGTCGTAACAATTGACTACTTCTCGAAAAGGGTCGAAGTCGAGTCGTTCACCACCGTGGGGGCAAGGTAGATAGCCAGATTTATAGAAAAGAACCCGATTTGTAGATATGGAGTCCTGCATCATGTCATGACGGATAATGAGATACATTTCATGGGTGAGACAGCAGACCTGCTAGTGGAATACAAGATCAAGCATCACAAGTCTTCTCCGTATAGATCTTAGGCGAATGGAGCAGTAGAAACAGCCAATAAGAATCTAAAGAAGATACTTTCGAAGATGGTGAGAAATCACAAGGACTAGTCCTTTCGATTACCTTTGCACTTTGGGGATATCGGACAACCGAGTGAACATCGAATGGGCAAACACCATACTCTATAGTTTACGAGACTGAAACAGTTTTATGAGTTAAATTAGAGTTAGAATCTTTGAGAGTTGCATTGAAGGCTGAAATATCAGAATATCGATAGGTTAAGTAAAGGTACCAATAATCGGCTTTGGTTGATGAGAAAATGATGAAAGCCCTATATCATATGCAATTGTATCAAAAAAGGATAGCTAGGGCGTTTAATAAGAAAGTAAAGCCAGGAAAGATCAGAGCTGGTGATCTAGTATTGATGCATAGAAGGCCTACTGCATTCGACTCGAGAGGGAAGTTCAGGCTGAACTGGGAAGGCCCTTACTTAGTAAAGAAGATCCTGCCTAGAGGTGCTGCTAAGATCTCAGACTTGGGCGGCAACAAGTTCACTAAGCCAATCAACATAGATCATCTCAAGAAATACCATGTATAATAAAAAAATTAAAGTAAATAATAGAAAATATAGCCTGCTGATTGGAAAACCTGAAAAAGGTAATATACTCTCCAGCAGAATGGGAAAATACCTCAGCTGGGGGCATGTCAAATAAATCCACTAGTTTGCTAGGAAAAGGCTCGTTGAGTTTTGGCAGGGCGATGGGATGTGTAGAATCCATGGGAACACTAAGAATAGCAGAAAACTCTTCAATCATGGGGCACAACTCTTGTCCATTGAATCTAAAGACATGGTCCCTTGGGCATTAAAAGTTGACAACAGAGTGGAGGAACCCATAATCAAGCTTAGTGTATTCCATGGCCTTGAAAGATGAAAGATGAAATTTCCCAAGTTTGATCTAATTATCACTAGTTAGGGTTTTGAGAAGAGTTTGTAGTCTTTTGGCGCTTTATTGAGACATATTCTTTCGGCTTTTGAAGTATGAGATCGTGTATAAAGAAGTAGGAAGGACTCATGGTTTATATAGGCCTTGAATCATTATCCGAATTGGGCTCTACAACTGCAGAGCCGATTGACACTACGTACAGCTGATCGGTTGTACGCAGAGCTAAATCAACTGTGCATATAGCCGACCTGTTGTATGACCTCTCAATCCAAGTCTGCAAGGCTGATAGCTTATGGATCAACGTGTCGATTCGACGTTGCTGAGCATCAAGCTGATGCTGCCGGTCATCTAGTTGCCCCTGCAAGCCCTCATGGTCCTTTTATTGAAAGCCTAAAAGGAGATTAGTTAGCGTGTTGTATACATGCATATTGCACAAGTCATTATCTTACTCGCCAGTCTTCACCTAGGATGAAGAACTATCTCCTTGCAGCACTGACCAGCAGATGTACGTGCTCTAACTGATCCCTCTAAACCTGTATTTGCATGTATATGTCACTAACCTTTTAAGAAAATAAAGAGGTGAAAACATAGATGGGAAGAATAACTTAAGTAAGTGCAAATAGTCGGAGTGAACTTCAGAGGGAGGCATTGCTCCATGGAAGCCCATGCTCCATCACATCGTATGGGCTCCAATATAAAACCATTGGATTATGAGGGAACAAAACACTCCCTAGAACCATATTAAACATAGCCGTAGGAGGTGCCTCAGAGGCTACATCGGTAGAATAGCCCGCAATATGGGAAGGCCTGGATCGTCGAGACGACCGTCCCTCAGTTAGCTCACGAGCAGTAGAATCCTCCTCTACTCGAGGTTGACTACAAATAGCATATAAGGCTCCCATTGGTTGCACTCTCCCAGCCAATCGCTTTGAATCTGCAAACTAGAAAAGGTAGTAGCAATATAAATATAGCATGAATATAACTAATAATTTGTATTTACCCTATCCCAGGTCAAGTCGTTGATCGACATGCGGTGCACGTGAACCTGAAACCATTCTAGAGTAACAGTCCTGCTCGAGCCCTAGGGACTCAAGCGAGGAAAAGCCTGTGAGGTGCAGATGGGTTGTGAGCCACCAAAAGGCTGATCTCCAAGGCCTAAACCTGAACAGCAAAGAGTCAGCATGCACGACATCTATAAAAAGAAACTAAAGAAAAAGAAGCCAGTGCCCAACTTACGTGGATCGCGTGCCAAGAATCGTAGATCCTCTTGCTGCCTTGGATGGTAATGTCCATCTAATGGTATAGATATGAAAGAGTCGCAGATCCCCAGCTATAAGAAGAGATTTGATTCAAATCCCGTAGCGGTGCTAGGTAATGGAAGTTCAGTGAGTTTCTTAAGGCACTGAACAAGGTCGTACTAAAGAGGTACACTAGAAAGACTCGGGCCATCTGATCAACCTTCTGAGCATTTCGAGGAATGAAGCCCTGGTAGTGGAGAGGGATGCACTAGTAAGCGATGCATCACGAGTTCTTGAACATTAGTAAAAACCCGAGCATGTCAGTAATAAAGCGCTCCTGGATATCGAAATGCTAGTGGTGGATCGCATCATCGAATGGCACAGGCGTGCTAGAGAAATCGATACTGGTAATAGTAGAAAAATAGAAAGGAGAGAGAATCAGCTCACCAACCGGAATGTGAAAGGTAGGAGTTGTGTCCATCCACCTCTCGAATAGAGTGTAGATGGAAGTATGATCAATCCTCCCAGTGACTGATGCTTTAAATATAAATACCTTCAAACATCACAAATTTTATTAACATGATAAATATTACAAATCCATCCTATGGACAGGAATTAATTTTCATAATCTTTTTTCATCTTTTTCGGGCAACTCATAACTCATCTTTAGCAATATAGGGTATCTTGATAAATTTCTCTTGCCAATAGAATAACTAGATATCTTCCTTGCTACCTAATTCACACACTCTTTAATAAATTCTTTAACAAGTCTTCTTCCTCTACCCTCATAGCTATTCCATAGAGAATCAAGGATACTCTATTCATTTAGATAATATAAACATGTTCTAAGGGCTTTATATTTTTTGTTGTCTATCCTTAAACCTCCTTTTCAAACAATCTCTTGTAAGCAATTATTATTTTTTATAATATGATTTATCAAATGAGTCAAATCATCATTATTGTCCTCAAAATTCATTTTAATATTTTCTAACATGCTTAATAATTCTTACATTTTTCTTCGTTGTTCACTAATACGTATAATCACAGAAACTTGAGTAAGCTCTACCATAATTTTCGGTATCAATAATAAAAATATAATTAATAAAATAAAATATAATTAAACAAATAAATAAATAAATTATTAAAAAATCTAAACTAATTATTAATTAACTGCAACAAATAAAAAATAATTTTTAAACACGAATTAAACTACTCATACAATACAAACATTAATATATCAAATGTAATAACATAATATCTAAAAGCATACTAAGTAAAATTTATACCTTATATGACGATTTCTTTTATAACTAACTAAGACCTACAAAAATTTTAAATATCATTTATCTTATATAATTTCTTATTCAATTATATCACAACATTATTATATAATAATATACTAACAATTAATAAAAAAATATCTACATAAATTTTAAATATCGTCATACTTACTCATTCATAATTTCTTACTCATTTATATTTAAGCGTTATTACAAAAGATAAGACATTTATGTTTGACTGCAAACATTATATATTTTATCATATTGGCAATATATTTTACTCATTCATCTCCAAATATCATTATATAATATTATCAGAAAAATTATGCACTAATAATTATCACTAAACAATTTTAATATTATTATACTGCAAAAATATTATATACAAATTAATTATCTATATTTAAAATAATTTATCATTACTTTATTATTTTTTAAAAATAATATTTAAATTATTTCATTTGACTCTAAATATATAATGTATGTTATATTATTATTAGTTGTATATTGTTACTTTAGTTTTATAAATTTACAATAACACGTAGAAAGACAAAAGTTGTATAACATAATATATAATAATACACAAAAATTTATAGTTATTACTACTATAAAAAAATTATAGAAGTACAGTAAAATATAAAAAATTTATACATGAAAGATTAAATAATATACATAAAATAAACATAAAAAATCACAACAACAAATTAAATCTAAAAGATTACACATTCAGCTTTTTACCTTATATGACGATTTCTTATATAATTTCAATAATACCTATAAAATTAAAAATATTATGACTATATTAATATACTAAATATTTTAAAATAAAAAAATATTTATAAGAATATTATACTTACAATTATTATCTTTCTAAAGTCAAAAATATAAAAGAAAATTTTTCAAATCTTTCAAATGCTTTTTGGAAAAGAAAACAACATATATGGTAGATTTACCATATAAAAAGGAATTTAATGAAAGATAAATGCCTACCAAAACCAGGCCCATCCAAATGAATGAGGCCTTAGAAAAGCATTGTAGGATAGAAATCCAAGACTTAGAGAAAAAATGTTTAATTACCAAATTACGATTCCCCTGGTCATGTGCAGCTTTCTATATCAATAAAAATAGTGAAAAAAAAAAGATGTACTCCTAGGTTAGTAATTAACTACAAACCTTTAAATAAAGCTCTTAAGTGGATTAGATATCCTATTCCAAACAAAAATGATTTTTTTCAAAAGCTTCATTCTGCTTTCATTTTTCAAAGTTTGATATGAAGTCGGGATTTTTAGCAAATCCAGATTCATCCTAGAGATCTTTACAAAATTGCATTTACACTTTCATTTGGCTAGTATGAATGGAATGTAATGCCATTTGGTTTAAAAAATGCTCCTTCTGAATTTTAAAAAATTATGAATGACATTTTTAATCCCTATTTAAAGTTTTGCATTATGTACATTGATGATGTACTAATTTTTTCAAGTTCTCTAGAACAACATTTCAAACATTTAGAGACATTTTTCTATGTTGTTAAGAAAAATGGTTTAGTTGTTTCGGAATTCAAAGTTTCTTTATTCCAAACGAAGATAAAATTTCTTGGGCACTACATCTCCCAGGGAACTATTACCCCAATTGAAAGATTTCTAGCTTTTACTTCAAAGTTTCCTAATAAAATTTTGGAAAAAACTCAATTGCAAAGATTTCTTGGCAGTTTAAATTATGTCATAGACTTTTATCCAAATTTAAACTGTTTCGCAAAACCTCTCCATGATAGGTTGAAGAAAAATCCTCCTGCATGGTCTGACGAGCATACAAAGATTGTTTAGAGTATCAAAAAATAAGTTTATGAAATTTCATATTTTCATCTAGTTGATTCATCTGCATTCAAAATAGTCATAACTGATGCATCAGATTTAGGTTATGGTGGAATTCTTAAACAAATTCTAAACAATAAAGAATGCATTGTCCAGTTTACTTCTACACACTAGAATGATACTCAAAGAAATTATTCAACCATCAAAAAAGAAATTCTTTCAATAGTCCTATGCATTTCAAAGTTTCAAAGTGATCTTTTAAATAAAAAATTTCTTTTAAGGATTGATTATAAATGTGCAAAAGAAGTATTATAAAAAGATGTTCAAAATATAGCTTCAAAGCAAATTTTTGCCAAATTGCAAGCTATTCTTTCTGTTTTTAATTTTAAATTTGAATACATAAGAGGAGATTCAAATTCAATACCAAACTTTCTAACCAGAGAGCTCCTTCAAAAATAGAAGTGATAATGCCACGTAAAACAAAAGTAAATGATAAAGAAGAAAAACCAAAAGCAAGTTCAAAAGCTGAAAAAAGCCCTAAAAAGGAGATTATTCCCTCATCTTCAAAGCCAATCAAAACCTAGATTGAAATCATTCAGGAAGAAATAAACTCTATCAAAAAAGATCCAGCTCAAAGCAATTTCAAATACAGGAATGGCTTACACAGCAACCGCCTGAATTTTTGAAAATGGTCCAAGAATATTCAAAGACAAAGCATGTGGCTGAAGTCCAGCCAGAGATTTCTCCGAAGTCATCTTCTTCTTCAACTAAGGGTAAAGGTATACTCTCTATCCCTCTTTTAAAGCCTGACATAGTACTTTTTTCACAAAACCTATCTCACAACTCTCAAAGCATTTCAAAACCAAATTCTCAAGAAATAATTTTGTCTTAAATAAAACTTTCTAAAGCTAATGAATATATAGAAAAATAAAATTTTCAAAGCATTTTACTATTGAAGAAGGATTCTATACAAAAAGCCCCTCAAAATTAGTTTCAAAAGTTTTCCCTCCAAGATAGTATTTTAAACCCTGGAATAAGGCTAAACCTTAGTCTTATTACCAGTCTATCTTAGAGGTAATTGGTTCTACAAGGTTTAAATATTTCAAAAAATACAAAGACCATGAAGACCCAGCCTATTCTACTTGTACTATTCAAAGAATCCTTCACCCTTCAGACTAGGGTATGGAATTACACTTTTCAAGATTTTTCCCAACCACCCTTCAAAACTCCTATTCCTCAAGTCTCGATACCACCTTTTTAATTACTAGGATTACTAGCAAGCCTGGTTCAATACCTTTCTCTTGCAAAATAAAGGACAGAGCCATTCTTGGCTTTTCTACTTCAACACTAGCACGATCCAAACCTCAAAGATTCCTTATTAGTTTAAACAATGGTGAAATTATTATGGTAATCTTCTAGAAACCATAATACCAGAACTACTCCCCTTGTTTAACATCTTCAAAGCTCATTACAAATCAGACAAAATAGAAAGACAATTCCCCCCCTTGCTTTTATTTTGTTCAAACTTCTTCCTTTCTTGGGTATGTATGTGGTATTTCCATCTCAATCAAGCAGCATATGGAGAAGTCATACTTACCCGCAGATTCAAGGTAAACTGGTGGGACAAATTCAACCACCAAGAAAAGCTATCTCCAAAGATGGTCCAAAATTTCCTTACAGAGAATAGCTTCTTGCCGGCACCTAAAGAACAAACTATCTTCCTGGCACATAAGTCTTTTATACTTTCAAAACTAGTGGCGGCTCAAATGGAAGAAGATTTCCTACTACTAATCAAACAGTTATCAGAAAACACCTCCTCTAAAGGAAAGCCTAAATCCTCATCATCCTCTTCAAGCACCAGTTCTGCAGCCATTAACTTAAATGGTGACTCGAATGAAGATGATTGTTTTAGGATATTTAAGCCCATAAAATAAAATGTTCAAAAGCCTTGTAAAGCCCTTGGGCTGAAAACTAGGAATGACGGCCCACGGTAACTTTCTGTAATGGGCCAAAAAATCCATATAAAAAAAAAGTCTTTTCAAAAGAAAGAGAAGACAAAAGATTCTGCACTATTATTTCTGAAAAGAAAAAGTCAAAGACTCCATTATTTTGAAGCATAGCAGACAACTTTTGCTCCATTTCAGAAAAAATAATGAAGCCCCTTACTTCATTATCAAAAGCATCTAAAGAAAGAATTATTGAAGCTGAAGGCTGAAGACCTCTATAAATAGAGGAGATTTCAAAGAAGAAGGGAGACTAAAAAATCATAAGAAAGTCTTGTATTCTTCAAATTCTCTGCAGATCATTAGAAATGTGGTGAGAAAAGAGTGATTGGGAGTGAGAGAGAAAATCTCTCCTCTTGTATTCTACAACTCTTGTAAGTTATATTTCTTTTTAAAGTTTTCATTTCAAAACTTGTATGTTTGTTTATTAAATAAAAAATTGTTATTTTCTTCTATTCATTGTGCATAATTCTATAACAAATATATGCTCTATACTTGTCTCGTCTGAGGATCCTGCACATAAAAAACTTGTTCATTTTCATAACAAGTAACAAGTATATACTCTGTGCTTACCTCGTCTGAGAATCATGCACATCAAAACTTGTGTTTACTTGGCCACAATAGAAAATGTAAAAGAGCTCAATTAAAGTCTGTATACCAAGTCAATATTCATATAAAATTAGAGTCCTACATACCATGATTGAAAAAGGAAAAAGAAAAGAATATAAACTAAAATTGAGTAGTGCTCTCCTCTTTATTTTTATTGTTATACTTCAAAATAAATAAATACTAAAAATAAAATAGATTATCTAAATCTTTATAGCTATTTATATTAGTTCAAGTACTAGTTTTTGAATTTTGCTATAATACCATTCTGGTACCTTATATTATAAATTTATTTTTTAATTATAGACCAGTAATTAATATTATTTTAAATAATTTATTTATTTAATATGTTCTTCTACTAATATTTATTGTCAATGAATTTATATATAATTTTTAATTATTTATATGAGTCAAATCTTATTGTTGTTAGATACCACTAATTAAATTCTAAAATAAATAAAAATATATAATAAATATAAATGATATATTTAATTGATTAATAATTAAGTATTATAAATAATTGACTAATATAATATTTAATTATGTTAATAAATTATTAAAATTAAAATAATATTAATATTTATAGATTTATATGGTACCGTACATCTATGGTACATTAGAATGAGTTCTAGTTTCTTACTCACTTTTGTTAACAAAATGTTAACTAGTTGCTCATTAATACTCAAAAAATAAAAATACATTCGTTTTTAAATTTAGTATCATAGTATCACAAACATTTCTAAGTTAATGATAATTAACAAATCTTTGAATTGTAGTAAATTTATCCATAAATAAATATTCTATTGTTAATGATGATTAAGAAATATTTAAATTATAATTAATTCATTAACAAATAAACTTATTTATAACTCATAAATTTATACTAGTTATTTTTATAATTAATAATAAATAAATTTAATATATCATTACAAAATCAAGATTTCATATATATTATAAACATTTTTTAATTTTATTTAAAAATTTACACACTAGTGATTTGATTTTAATAAAGTAAAATATAACAAAGAACTGCTTTTTTATTTTTCTAAATTAAAGTATATATATGTGTGTGTGTGTCTAGGAGATGGCATTGTTAAAAAGAGCTCAAATTTTAATTGCAAGTATGTGTACCAAGTCAATATTCATGTAAATTAGTGTCCTACATACCATGATTAAAAAAGAAAAAGAAAAAGCTCTTCAAAAAAAAAAAAAAGAGATACAACAAAAGAAATATTAAACTAAAATTGAGCATTAAAAAAAAAGAACACTGGGTGCTCTCCTCTTCATCTGTATTGTTATACTTAAAATAAACGAACAGTAAAAATAAATACATTATGTAAATCTTTTATAGGTATTTATATTATGTAGTGTAGTTACTTTCAAGTTGTATTTCAATTAGGATTCTTATTAGATAAATCATGTAATATTGGGACTATCAAATTTCAATTTAATTAGGACAATAGTTCAGGAGCCGACTTGTCCAATTATTACTGTATATAATACCCTAAGTCGTTTCCCTCAATTTGCATCCATCGTTAATTTCTCTGTTTATGTCTTATAGATTTCCTTCATAACTGTTCTATATATATTTGCTGGTGAATCTTTGAAGAAAGATGGAGAGTGTCGGAAATGCATACATTGAATGTGAAAGCGACGATTATCCTTTCATATATTTGGTTGATGAGGTTATGGATGAGGTTAAACAAACTACAAAAATCATAACCCAGGTAGAAGACAAGCTCACTGAAAGAGTCATTGAGGAATTTATAATGTTCCATTCTAATAAAAGGAATAATGCATCTCCTTCTTCTTCTTCTCGCGTAAAGGCTGAAGAGAATGGTGAACCCAGGTTTCGATTTGGTGAAATAACAAAGAAAAAGAGGAGCGGTGCACGTAAAAGAAAGAGGGTTGTTGAAGAAGGAAACTGGCCTAGCCTTTCTGCATACACAACTGAACACCAACAGAGAACTAGCATTGCCGAGGTTAGGGCTGGTCCTCCAGAAAGGTGCTTTCAACTTAGTAATGATGTTGGGGTGAATGATCAGAACTTGTCGAAGAAGAGGAAGATGAATAATTCTGAAGAAGTGGCATGGCCAAGTGTGTTAAGGAGAACAGTAGAAGAAAAGGGTGGTTCTGAGGTAAATCTGTTAATAACAAAGAAACTTACGAATACTGATATAGCCAAGACCCAAAATAGGGTTTCAATACCTTTAAATCAGGTGAAAAATAATGGGTTTTTGAGAGATGAGGAGATTAGGATGCTGAATGAACGCGATGGCAAACACTTGAAAGGAATAAATGTTATGTTCGTAGGACCATCTGAATCTGATGATAGGAAGGGGATCGAATTATCCTTAAGGAAGTGGAATATGAAGAATAACAGCAGTTATAATTTAGCGACTGGTTGGTATCCCAAAGTGGTCACGAACAACATGAAACTTTTCCAAAATAATCCCACTGTTCAGTTTTGGACATTTCGTTGCAATGGTGATCAGCTCTGGTTTCAACTTGTTATTGTTAAGGATGAAGAAGATGGTGCCAACAGTACTCCTAGCACGAACGGGGATCATCAGGCAGCAACATCAAGTACTCCTAGCACCGACGGGGATCATGAGGCAGCCACATCAAGTACTCCTAACACCAATGGGGATCATGAGGCAGCCACATCAAGTACTCCTAATACCAATGGAGACCATGAGGCAGCCACCAACGGGGATTATCAGGCAGCCACCAACGGAGATCATCAGACAGCCAAATCAAGTTCTGATAATGTCACTGTATTTCAACTGTGTGTGCCTGCAAGCACATAAGTTAGGCCATTGAGTTTTCTTTAAATACCAACGTAGAAGAAGGCATTTTTTATGTACAGTTATAATTTTGTTTATTAGAGATATAGCATGTAGCAGACCCAATTTGGGGACATTTAGAGTCCAATTTAAAGAATTCAAGAAATGGCTAATATTTTTAAGAGAAAGCAATTTAGATGACTCAAAATTAATATAAGGTAGAAAAGATGAAAGAATGAACTGATTTAGTACTTTGGTAGAGATGAACATCAAGTGGGTTGTTTTAGTGCGATTATAGGAGCAAGGCTTAATCTGGCACCTGAACTTTGCAGCAAGGCTTAATTTGGCTCTTTTTAACCTTTTGGGCCAATTTAGATCAAAATTTTTATTTTTAGTTCAAATCACTCCATTTGAAAGAAAATATAACTCACTCTCTATAAAAGAGATTGAATTGCTAAAAGATGATAAATTAATAACTTTGACTAACATTTACAAAAAATAAAAAATTTAATATTATCTAAAATAAATTATAATTATTAAGTTGAATCAAGAAATACTTTAATTGTTTTTTAGATTATTTGTTCAAATTATTTTTAAATAAAAATTAGTAAATTATTTTCTATCTTTTTTTTAAAAAAAAAGTGTCATATTTAATTTCTCTATGGAGAGTGACTCTTACTCTCTCATGTAAGGAGTAATTTGAGCCATAATAGCAATATGTTGGACTAAATTGGGTTAAAAGGTCAAAAAGAGGCCAAATTGAATATTATTCCATCTGGATATATTTATTAAAAGTCCAAGAGAAGACTTCACAATTGCTGAACTAAGGAATGATGTCATATGTTATTTATTTTTAATTTTTATATTTTATTTTGAAAACCTTTTCCTTTTTTTTCCAACAACAATTAAATAATTAACTCACAAAATTTGACTTGTAATTTTATGACCAAAAACAAGATTTTGATGAAGTGCTTTTTTTGTAATTTACGTCTTGAAATATCTATGGATATCTGATTTCTTAATTCTTTATTAAAAAAGAAAACTGCAAAAGAAGAAAAAACAGAATGTCATCATAGCCATAATAATTAAATCAAAAGGTATAAATGAATTCTTTCAGCAATTTATGTCAGCCAAATACAAATCCATTTATTTATTGTTACACTTGCAATATTATAATAATAAGATTAAGTTTTGAGAAATTTATGTCAGCCAAATACAAATCCATTTATTTATTGTTACACTTGCAATATTATAATAATAAGATTAAGTTTTGAGAGTTTTATATATATAATAACTTGTTTAGTTTAATTTCAGGTTGTGAATTGGAAAATTCTGGTTTGGCAGACAAAGGAAAAAGAAATGGAGAAATTTATTCCATTTTCAAATAAAAGCAACGTTGACTATAAAACAGTAGAAACTCAGAGGAAAAAGCAAATTTCTCTAAATAGTTGCCAACGTGAAGACATGGCATGACATTGTGTTTTGACTTTTGACCCTGTGTGGCTACTTCTGATTTTGACTATAAATCTTTTGTTTTTCTGTCAAACGATGCCGTTTTGCAGGTCTCCACACAGCAGCCTCATTCAGACGGAGCTTGCAACAATGGCATTGAAATTTCCTACAGAGCTTATGGCTATGGACCAACCAAAGTCCTCCTTATCATATGTATGTCCTCTATTCTTCTTCTTTATTGATTTTATTTTATTCTTTCTTCAGTCATTTTAGAATTTGAATGGATGATCCAAATTAATGGACCAGTATCTGGAAAAAGAGCAGTTTTTAATTGATAGTTTTTTTTCAGAAAAGCAGGTTTCTGAAAAAAAATTTAAAAATTAATCTATGAAAAAAAAAAAATCTAAGCCTGTTTTTCTAATGTTCAAAACAGCAATCCCAAACTGGCCATTAGTGAATGAATGAAGGAAGCAATAAGACTGAATTTGTGGAGTTGTGATTATTGGTTGCAAAACCAAAATTATGGCAAAAGATGCAATTGCTTTACTGGATCATCTCGGCATTCAGTGGGTGAGTCCTTATATTTAGTAAAGTGTTCATCTTTACCTTGTATTGTTTGCAATACTTAAAAGTGATATAGGACACTTTTTATGATAGAATATGGGAAAATTGAATTTGTTCTTTATCAATATTGAAATATTTTCATCAATTGATTTTTATGTGTTACTTCTAAAACAGGTGCAATGATAGCTTGCAAGTTAGCAGCAATGGTGCCTGAAAGAATTTTATCTTTGGCATTGCTTAATGTGACTGGTGGAGGTTTCAAATGCTTATCCAAGGTATTATTATTTCCTTCTTCTAATTGCAAGAGTTGATTAGTTACATTTCTCTTTGAATCACAAAACATAGATTATAGAGTAGACTTATGGATTCCAGTCGAAGAGGAAATTTGTGTTCGGATCGTCGGGTGATGTAATTGATTGGTATGTTAATTTGTAAGATCTTAGATTCTCCGTAGTAGAAATAGTAGATATATATATATCAGTTGTAATTTCTATAGTTTCGGGTCTCGCCTAATTCTTCTGGCAGGCCGAATTAATTATGTAAAATTTAACGGTTAAGATAAATTGTGGCATCAATAATATTAGATGAGATTTATTTAAGTCAGTGAGTGTCAGGCTTACTACGGGATTCGGTGGCCTTACACCTACCCATTCTCTAGTACCGGTCATGTGCCCACAGATGGGGTTGTGACACTCTTGGTCTGTAGATTTCTTTTAGAAGCAACACAGCGTATGAAACTGAACTTAAGAGCATGAGGATTCCTTTAAAGCAGCTTTTATCACTTGACTTTATTACACCTCTCTCAGTTCATGCCAAGCACCAGTAACAGTAATAACCCCAAAGAATAAAATTTCTTGGAAATTCACAACTGAACTCATTAACAAAGAGAACAACTATGAAATGATCATTTTTTTTATCCTTTGTTAGTACCTAACTATTGCTAATAGCAACTACATAACAATGAGCATAAGCAACAACACTCATAGCAACCAGAATTCCAACCTTGTGCTTATAAATATGCTCTCTCATGCTTTCAGCTCATCGTTTTGCTCTTTGACCTCCTTCATCGACCTTTCAATTTCTTCCTTCAAAGCTTGTAGTTCTCTACCTGTCTTCTCCACTAAAGTATTTATCTCATTAATTTTGCCAGTATCCTTTTCAGTTGTTTTATTCATTGTCCTCACCTCATTCACCATCAGAAATTGGCACTTACTCATCCACTCATCATGCTAACGGAAATAATCATGAAGTCCCTAATAAAATCAAAGAAACAAATTTAATAAACAAAATTAAAGAAATAACCAAAACATAAGTACATCCAAAGACGATACAACACTAACATTGCTATAAGCATAGCCCCAAAACATCCTGCCAGGATTTCTAATCCTTGAGATCATGAGCTTCGTACGGTTCCACACTTGCAAATGAGATTTCTTGTTTCAAGTGCTCCACAACTCTCTACTTCTATAAGCAATAGGTCCACTTCATCGAATGTGCTTCCACTTGTTGTAGTTTCTCCCATTTCAGTTATTCAGCAGTTATTATGATAAGAAGTGAGAGGTTTTAAAGGGACTAGTGAGATGAAATGAGAATAATAAACTTGATAGGAGTAGATTATATTTGGTAATGAAACTCAATTGTTAAGAATTGAGGATTTTATAAACATTTTATTTTTTATTTTCATTATTTTGATAATTAGAATTTCTCATTTTTATTATTTTATTATTATAATTAACATCGTTAAGAAAGAATATTAGTTTTTTTATTGTTATTGTTAGTAGGGGAGTTGATTGAACAACCCGTGAAGTTAAGAGAGTCAATTGAAGCAAATTTTAGTTGAGAGGATCAAATGCAAAAAAATGAGACAAATATAGGACCGGTTATATATTTAGTAGAGAAATTACTACATCTTGCATGGAGGGTCTTGTATTAGCTATTGATTCAGTACATTCAAGTCCCGGTTCTAGCAGCCTCAAAGCCTTTTGTTGCTCATCAGTTTTCTAGAAGCTGATTTCCTCATCAAGGAAATAGTTGTACTCATCATTCTCTTGCAACTTCATCCTTGTCCAGGAGACAATATCCTCACCCTCTTCAAAGCTTGTGTCTATCGCCAATTTTCTATAAAGAAGCTCAAGTAAGATGGCTACATAGCTGTACACATTAACTCCTCTGTCAATTGGATAGTGCATGCATTTTCTGCATTATAGGTAATAAAAGAAAAACAATAAAAATTAGAAGGTGAGCTACTACCTATTACCATAAATTTATTATTAAGTAAAATAACATGTCGAATTCAGCATATACCCGGTGCTATATGACCCAATGTTCTTATTCTTAAAGACATTATTGAGCTTGAATTACAACCAAGAAGCAATTTTTCCATCCTAAGGTCTCCAAATCTTTGGTTCCAATTCAGAATGGATCAAAATGTTATTTAATTTTGCGTCTCTTTATAATTTGTGGCATACAATTATGGTGAACGTAAGAAAGGCCTTGAGTAATTCCAAAAGCTAGGTGATATCTAGTGTTCCAATCCAATACCAAATGTGGCTCCTGCCTATGAAATACATAAAAAAGAGTTCTTTTAGGCATATACTCGGTCACAATCATACTCATCTTTGATACAATAACCTACCATTCTAACTACATTATGATGCCTAACCAAGCTCAAGGTTCTCATTTCAATAGTAAAATTTTGTCTCTGATAAATTTACCTTCTTGATAGCCCAATGCTTTCTTAAGTTTATAGATTTAGTCTTGTATACTGTCCCATGCTTTCCTCCCAAGGAGTTTTTCCAGATAAATCATTTTTTACTGCAATAACCAAAGTCAGATGGAATGCTTCTTATAAGTCTATTTGAAGCAACCCTTAGAATTTGAAGATTCACAAGCCTTCCAAACTCAAGAGGTATACAGCCAGATAACATATTATTAAAAAAATCAATAATTGATATATTGCTCCAATAACCAAATATTAGTGGTATTTTCCCTTCAAACAAGTTTCCATGAACCACTAAAAATGAAACTCGTATATTTGTTTCCAAGTAGCTGGTATACTACCTTGAAATTGATTGTTACTAAGAATCACCCTCCTAAGGTGATAAAGCATTATATTCCCTTCTCATGAATCTAAAAATTAGAGAATGCATAAGAAGATGATAAAGCTGGCAATAACCTAGTCAAGCTATTTATGTTCAGATACAGAAACTTCAGATTTGGCAAAGAGAAAATCTCACTTGGAACCTCACCACTCAAATAATTGTTATACAACCCAATGTTTCAAGATAGTTGCAAAAGCTTACCTTAAGAGGAATATTACCAAAGAGAACATTATAACCAAAATCCAAACTTAAAACTTGCTTTGATAAAAAGCTAGAGGGATCAAACCTTGAAAACTATTGTCATTGAGAATAATAGTTTGATTTGGCCATAATTTCCAAGCAACAACACCTGTGAAATAGTTGCCACTAAGGTCCATCAAGAGCAAATGTTTATAAAGACAGATATAGGAGATGGGGTTGTGCGAGATCCTAGATATACCAAACCCATAAAGATTCAAGGTCTTGACTTGAAAGCTCTTGCTGGAATAGTAAGAAACTCCTACCCATTGGCAAGGTAAAAAAAGTGGTGGTGCATATGAAAGGTTCCATGATGTTGAGACTGTAAAGGAAGACTATCACGGAGCCGAAGAATATTAATTTTATTACTAACGTTAATGAATGAGTTAAGAATAACAATCCATAAAGGTTCCATGATGTTGAGACTGTAAAGGAAGACTATCACAGAGCTGAAGAATATTAATTTTATTACTAACGTTAATGAATGAGTTAAGAATAACAATCCATAAAGTTGAGAAATCTAATTGAATTAAAATTGAGTTTGGAGGCAAATTGTAAGAACGGGACAAGTTCAAAGTATCACGACCTGATCCTTGGGCCCGTGACCCGCGTTAGGGGATGGGTAGGCTTAAGGCCATCGAAACCAGTAGCAAGCCTAACTAATCAAGAACTCAAATATACACACATATATATACATATATTACTTGTATATGCCAACAACTCATTCACATAATCCCAGCACAATTAATTAAATCCATCAGCAAGATTACTTGATAATTTCTATAGTTTCAACAAACTAAAAAGAAATATTAATATTTCAGAAGCACTACTGTGGAGGGTCTAAATTTTAGATAATTCGAAATATAAGAGATAGAATTTAATTATAATAAGCTCGAAGGGGAAGGAAGTCACGTTCGAAAAAGACTAGAGAACCTAGTCACACCGAAAAATTAAAATTGAAACCGCTACCCCGAGAGTGAGTTAAAATCATATACCCCAAATTAAAGCAACCATAAATATAAAATAATTATTTAATAGTATAGAATACCACAAAATAATAAATGCGTGTCATATCATAATTTTGAAAAAAAAATAATTTTTAACACGTATAAGACGAGTACTTCAATAAAACCCTAAACCTCTAATTCTAGCAGCCTTTTCGGCTCTCTTATTCCAATAAGACTGATGCCCAAAAGCAAAGCTCGATCAGGGTCCTTAAGTCCAGTCTGGTCACTTAAATACCAATACAACCGGCGCTCCAAGAGCAGCGCTCGACCAGAGACTTTTTTCCGGCAATTCAAACTTCCATAGGCATAGGAGTTATGCTCAACCAGGGCACATCACCAAATTTTCCTCTATTACCTGACTTTGATTCTCACTAGTATGCACACGGTCTTGATGTAGTCCATCAGGTGGCATGTTGTACTGTAGCCTCATCCCGAGCCACAAAGCGTTAGCATCAATAATATTATATGCAAGTCTTTTATAAAATTAATTATAATTGAACAACAACAACGAAAATAATAATAATAATAATAATAATAATAATAATAATAATAAATTTATTAATAATAATAATAATAATAAATTAATATTAATATTAATATTAATAGCAATAAAAATAACCATAATAATTATTCATTTAACCATAGGGGCGGTAAGAGGCTGCACTTGCAGCAGCAACAGAGAGGAGCAACTCTCTTCCCTAGCTCGATGTCAACAATGAGAAAGGAAGAAGGAGAAGGCAACACCGACGATAGGAGGGGGAAGGAAGAAATCTAAGGTGGGTTGTAGGATGTGCAGGCTGCGGAAATAGGGGTAGGGAGGAGGAGGAAGGGGTAGTATCGGGGAAGAAGAAGGAAAAAGGGATGGGGCTTGAGTATAATTTTTTTAAATAGTGTAAAGATGAAAAATTGCATATAAGTCCCTCCTTAAATAAATTGCTATAGTAACACTCATGTCTATATTATTTTTTATTATATATATATATATCATCAACTCCTGAAACAGTTCCTTGCTATCATCCTCGCTGATTTTTCCGGATTCTGGGGACAGTTCTTAGCATAGTGTCCCTTCTTTCGGCAGATATAGCATCTGTCTGATTTGTGGCCTTGAATCCTCTTTTTTCGAAAATATCCGAATCCTTTTGAACGTGACCTTTTTCCTCTGAATTCTTTGTTTCTGCTGCGCGGGTATTTTTGGAAATGATGTTTGATCTTCTTCTTGTGACTGGAGCAGACGCAATTTGAAGCCTTGCATTTAATCTTGAGGTGGCTTTTGTTACAGGCCTTTTGAACAATCAAGTCTCGCTGAGATAACCTTCTGAACAATTCTTGTTGGTCACATAATCTTTTAATCGAAGAGAGAGTGAATTGCCAAATTTCTCCAAGGGTAATGGAGGTGACTGGTTTCTTTGTTGCGGCAATCATGTTGTTGACTTCTGGTTATATTTCATCTGGTAATAAGGTAATGAAAGTATATTTCAATGTATCATCACCGTCATGCCCTCCAATGACATAATATAATTTGGACATAGCAGAATAATGTCTTTCCAGATCCTTGATCTTCAACGAACAACATTTTCGATCAAAGTATTCTTATTTTTGTTGTCGTATAACGAGATCATAACTTCCAAGGAACTGATTATGGAGAACTGTGACCGCAACTGATGGAGTTGGTAGCGTCACAAATTGGAGCCTGGTATACTCAGGCTGTGACTGAAACCAATCTCTTAAACTCCCTGTAAATCTCATAACAAATTCAACAAGAACCTTTTTAAGTGTGGCACCATCAAAAGTCATTTAGAGATCGATCCATACCAGAAATTCAGAAAGCTTATCCCTCCATTTTGATGGAGGTAAACCATCAAATGTGAACCAAGGTCCCGTGCCAGTTGTCGGTTTTGACCTCGGGTATGAAGCTCCAGTAGAAGCAAAATATGACTGTGCATCCTCTGTGCCCTCTTCAAGCTCCACTACTTCTGGATTGGGTTCAGTAGTAGAGGTATTCATGAGAATTTCTGTGATATCAGCCATTTCAGAGGTATTTGAGGAAGAATCAGAATCATAAGGGCTGATGAGTGATTGGTCTGGTAATTTATTTTCTTTAGAAACTAGAGGAGGATATATTTTCTTTTGTTGGGTTATGGAGCCTTTTAGGTATAGATGTGAGAAGGTACCAAAGGGTTGGTAAAGAGTTCCTTCTTGTTCTGGCTGTGGGAGGAAAAGAAATGAAGAATAGTATGAGGGGGCAATGGCAGAAGATGTAGAAGCTGCTGATGTAAAAGAATGGATTATAGAAGACTGATCCTTTCTGAGGTCATTTTCAATTTGATCAATCTGCCTTTTGAGCCTTGTAATTTCTTTTTCCTTCTGAATGAAGGCTGGTGTAATTGGTTGAGGAACTCAAAGCTCTCTATCCAAGGCTTGATATTTGGCAGTTAGAGAAGAATATAGTTGGAGTACTTCTTGAGAGAAGGTGTCTAACTTCTGATCCAGCTTGTGAGCCAAATGAAGAGCCTAATCCAATTTTCCATCTATCTTCTTTAGATAAGAATTCTGAACTATGGAATTTGAGGTCTGCCAATTTAGGACCTCTTCTGGTGGAGTGAGAGGCTCTATGGATCCTGAGGGAGTAATCCTTGAGGGGAGGATCTCCGATCTTTTATTTTCGGACTTCCCTAGAGGAGGGAAATCTTTAGGTTGGAACATGAAACAGCTTTGGATTGCATGGGGTGGTTGAACTCCTGGTAAATCAGAATGAGTCTCTTCTCTGCAAGTAGTAGAAGGTTTTTTCCCAAACACAATTCCCATTTGGGCCAAAAGTACCTTCATTTCATCAAAGATGATGTCAAGGACAGTCTTTCCTTCTTTTGCAAGAAGTTCTAAGGCTTCCTTATACATAGGAAGAGGAGCTTTACTTTGATTTTCTTTTTGTTTCCTGTGGATGCCAATCCAAGGACCGTCTGGATCCCGGTCATCTGGCCTTGGTTCCATGACTGAGCATGGAGTTTCTGGAGCCATATCTCTTGGATTTTGCTTAGAGTGTTGAAAACATGGTTCAGCAAAATCGAGATCATCTCCGCAAGTGCATCCTGATCTGCACATTCCTGGGTCAACATCCTAGATAAAGTGTCCCTTTATTCTGGCAGCATAGATATGATGTCCAAAGGACTGAAATGAGTGGATAGGGATCTTTTCCCTAGGTCTAGACACAGGCTGTATCATTGATGCCTGAAAGATAGAAGGTGCAAAAGAAGACTCTTCTATTTTTGTGAAAATCTTCTTTATAGTACCATCTTTTTGGTTAACAAAAAGAGGGTCAGTGGCCTGAACAGGCTTGGCCTGAGATGCCTGGAGCTTCTCATAATTTGTCACCCATTCAGTTGGGATTAACTTCTGCAGATCTTCTCTTTCCAGCTGCCTTGGGCATCAGAGGAGGCTTGGAAGCCTGGGATCTGGAGATTAAAGGCATGGTCCTGTAATCTATAGACAATCTGGTGGTGCAGGGTCGCAGAGAGAGCATCGGTCACTTGATTTCTCCAGTGATCTGGACTTGGACCTTGAGTGCAGTTAACAAATAGGGATCATTAAGAGATAGATTAAAATTAGGGAAGAAAGTCAAAACAACACTCCTAGTGTTAAATGTTGTGACTATAGTTCCAATTACTGCATGCTCGTATCTAAGATATCTGGTATCCAAAAGCGACATACGGGCTGTAACTGGTAGACCCATCCTGCCATGATATGAGAGGACTAGCTTGACAGCTCCGAGATGGAGATGTGTGTATCCTTATTTTCTTCATTGTTCTATGAAGGAAGTAGGAATCTTAAGAGTAACATACTGCTCTTGAGTGGTAGAGGTAAGAGAACATTGCGAAAGAGAGGAAGATTGAACATACTCCTTAACGGATAAGGGTTGTTTGTGGATGATTTGGTTGAAGGTTTTTCTGACAAAGTTCTGTTTCTTGAAGATATTATGTGGGTTAATGATGGGTACAAGAGTGTTTTCGATTTGGACATTCTCAGGAATATAAGAAATTTCCACAAGATGGTCAATCTTATTGGATATAGTTTTTCTGCAAGAAGGAGAGAGTTGTAGAGTAGAGGTGTGAGTAGTGATTTCTGAAGTCATGATAGTTGGGTTTCTCTTCTCTGTCACCATGGCTCTGATACCAAATGGAGCCGAGAGCTGTTCATTCTATCATCCTCATGCTGTAAACTCAAGGCAAGAGAAATCCTCAAGCTAAGACCGTATAGAGGCACCTTGCCATGAGAGGTCTTTCTGCTCTTTTAGATTCTTATAGCCGAGTTAGCCTTTTTGAATCATAGAAGAACAGATCGTGCAAACAAATAGCTCATAGCCAATGGATCGAGAAGAAGAGATGAATAATTTAGAAAGCCATGAGAAGAGAGAGGAATATTATGTTCATAGATGAAAGGAAAACTTGCTTGCTTCATTACTTCTCGACTCCTCTTTATATAGAGAAGCCTAAATACAATAAGACAGAAAAGATAAGGTGGGAATCTTATCTTTGACACATGTCTTCCTTAGAAGAAAAGATGAGATTTCCCATAAAAGGATAAGTCCTATCTAATAATACACTGACATCTCACATGCATATTAAGACGATAAGTCTTAAATACACTTACATATCACATGTAGAAAAGCAGAAAATAATTCACCTAATAAGACGAAAAAGATGAAATTGAAATTGAGAAGAAAGCTAGTCTTTATGGCCAGCTCACGAATCACTATCATTGCCAGCTCAGAAACCACTGTCATAGTCATCATCATCTATAGGTTGAGAATCTTGCATAATGGCATCCTTCTGTTTAGTGGTCAGACTCGGATCATCTAGTGGGGTTGGGAGAATAGGAAAAGTGGAATGTTCAATAATGGAGTGTTCAGTCTATAGATGTCCATTGTAAGTGCAGACAAGTGGTGTAGAAACATCGGTCCATCCTAAATCATTTCTCAGTTGTAAAGTGAGCTTTAAATCCCTTGTTATTGTTGGAGGGGCAAGATGTAAGGGTATTTCAATCGTCCTCCAATAATGACAGATATTTTGGGTGGCATAAGTGTCTTCTGAGAGCTGAAGGTAAAGCCTGTGAAGAATATAGATGGCATGATATCCTGAAGCCTTGAAGTCATTGTCTGTGAACAATTTGTTTTCATGAATGATTTTGAGGAGATCTTTTTTCCATTGGTATGGGGTTTTGAACCAAGTGAGATATTTCCATGGATATGTTCCTGCATTTGTTTCAATATTGAAGAAGTATAGGAGGTCCATGATTAGAATTTCTATAGCATGATAACAAACTGTAGAAAGACACCATAGAAACCATAATTCACTTTCAATTTGTGGATGGGTAGAAGAAAGGTGATAAATTAAGCACCAAGGGTAATCTGGATAAAAAAAACTGGGTTGGATGGGTAACAAGAAGGTTTGTTGGATAGTTGCCAAGTAATGAAATATCATATTTTTGGCAAAATCGTTAACCTGTTTTGTTGTGAGATTTATGGGAAGGTTTGGTGGTGAGGGAGGTTGGAGAGGGTTTTTTGAGGACGAAGTGGCCATGAAGATTATAGGAAGATTAATTGTTGAGGTGAGGAGGACAATAGGTTGGTGTTTTGGTTATGGCTTTGACAGTCTGGATAAGAAATCTAGGATGAGATTTCTCATCCCTTTTATATGCTGAACTTCAAAATCATATCTGCTAAACCATGATTTTAACCTCAATAATTGAGGTTCTGGTAGGGTCTTTTGGTTAGATTCAAGGATTTTTGGAAATGAAGAATTATCCATCCGAACCAGGAAGTGTTGACCAATTAGAAAAATCTCAAACTTTTTTATCTCGTATTTGACTGCCAAGATCTCTTTGTAAGTTGTGTGGTAATGCTTTTCTGATGGAGAAAATTGTCCTGATGCATAACCACACAGTTATTCCTTGTTGTTGAGATTTTCAAGGAGAATGGCCCCCCACGCATGATCAGATGCGTCCGTCTGAAGGATAAGATTTCTTGTAGATGGAATGGTGAGGGGTGGAGGATTGTGAGCCAATTCTTTTAGTCTTTGGACAGCTGTAATCTGTTCTGTTCCCCAAGGAGAAGGGTCTTTTTTGAGCATTTTGGAAAGATGACATGTGTAATTGGACAGGTGTGGTATAGCGTCCCTGACATAGTTGAGTATTCCAAGAAATTGATGTATTTGCTTTACAGAGAGATTCTCATCTGGAAAGTAATCAAGCTCTTTTGTCAAGTATGGACCGTATGTGTATTGGCCGTCTTTGAAATGCATGCCAAGAAACTCTATCTCTTGCTGGCCAATAATACTCTTTTTCTCTGACAACATGATCCCATACTTTTGGATGATAGCAAGGAACTGCTTCAGGAGTTGATGATGTTCCTGAGCTGTCTCCGAGAATAGGAGAATGTCATCAATGTAGATAAGGGAGGAGTAAAGGATAGGCCCAAAGATTTCTATCATTGTTTTTTCGAACTGTGAAGGAGCTGTTTTGAGCCCAAAAGGCATGACTGTCCATTGATATTGGGCGTTTGGGATACAAAAGGTTGTTTTGTATCTTTTTGAGGGATGGATACCCAATTGCCAAAAGCCAGCCTTGAGGTCAAATTTTGAATAGAACTGGGCCTTTTGAATGTGGACTTTTAGGTTTGAAATTCGAGGGAGAGGAAATTTATTGTCTTGCAAAAAATGATTTAGAGGCTTGTAATCAATAACAAGTCTCTTTTTCCCTCTTAACTTCTCAGACCTTTTTTCCACATAAAAGGCTTGACAGGCCCATTGTGAGGTTGTGGGCTCAATGAGGCCCTGTTGTAGCAGAGTCAAGCATTCTGATCTGGCAAGGGCTAGATCTGTAGGAGACATTCCTAGATGGGTGGCCTTTGTTGGGTTGATATCTTCATTGAGCTTGAAAGGGAGGCTGATATAGAACTGGGGATTTTTCCACAAGGGAAGAGGGTGTTGGAAATGTGAATGGGATTCTGAACAAAAAGGAAGGAATTTTTCTTTGTATTGTAGGAATGGTGGTTATGTATCTACTATAGTGAATAGATTAGAGGTGTCTGTGTATGGACGAAATTGCCTCTTGGACTTTATTCCATTGGGAAGAATTTGAAGCCTTTGAGCTTGATGATAGACATCAAACCCTATTAAGAGGTCTTTGTTTGGTAGATCTGAGTCAATGATGTGCGTCCATACCATACAATCAGGAAAAAACTGTATCCCGATCTTTTACTTTGTGATCAGAGTAGTCTTGAAAGTTTGACCATTTGCTGCTCTGAAAAACTGAACATGAGATTTCCAGTATTCAGATGGAAGGACTTCAGGATTCATCATGCTTCTTTGAGCTCCAGTGTCAAAGAAAGCTATAACTGGAACAGGTTTTGCATATTTTGAAGGCAAGACTTGTATAGGAACATAAGGAACTGGAGGAATTTTGGTAGCAAGCTGAGATAACTCAAGAACTGGATATGGAGAGAAAGGGTACTGTATCACATTTGTTAGAATGTCCTTCTCTTCTTTTGGGGAGAGACTAATTATCAGAATTGGAATCTCACTATCATCAGAATCTGAAGAGGACTCTTCTGAGGATTCAGCAGAGTCTGAATATTCTGCCTCTATTCAAAGAGACTTTCTGAAGTAAGATTGTCTTGTTCTGATAAGAGAGACTCTATATCTTCTTCAAATGAATCTGGTAGAGACATAGACATTATGCAAGATTCTCAACCTATGGATGATGATGACTATGACAGTGGTTTCTGAGCTGGCAATGATAGTGGTTCGTGACCTGGCCATAAAGACTAGCTTTCTCCTCAATAATTCAAAATGTAATAAAAAGATGAGATTGATTTCCAGCATTCAGATAAAAGGACTTTGGGATTCATGCATTTATACACCCGTAATTTTTATTCCAATAAATTAATTTTAGTTAGACTCATAATAATGATGATGATTACATATAAAATAAATAAATCATTAATATTTAGTGTAATATAAATTAATAAGAAAATAAGTATTTTAAATAAAACTAATATGAACGTAAATAAAATTGACTATTCTTTAAAACTATAAATCTAAATTTAAAATTCACCAAATTACCTCTGAAAAATAAATAAATTAAAATCTAAAAATCACAAGTATTTTAGAAAGGGTTATTTTATGTATTTAGCCATGATTATTTGATACATCTACAATACAAAAGCTATAAATAATACCTAAAAGTGCGATGTAGACGTCCATAATCCATAAAACGGTGAATTAGACTTCTAAAAATTTTCAGTTAATACAGTTTTGGCCAATTCTTTATAAATAAAATTTTGGTCAAAATTAAATGAGATAATAGATGATATGACTTATTTTAATAGTATTTTTGCCACTTAACATGGCCATATCATTTAAAAATAAAAGAATAAATTCTAAAGTTAAAAGCTAGTTGACTAAGAGAAAAAAAAATCTGGATTAATGAAGAAAAAGATATTTCTTCTTATTTATCGTCTTCTATTTGGCTTTAATGGCAAAAGTTATAAGAAGAAGAATCAAAAGTTAAAAGCTTAGTAGGAAGGAGATTGAAGTCGACGACTTCATAAGTAGTGGAGTCGACAATCGAAAATAGCCTTAGATGATAAAAATTGCTCAAAGAAAGTTCAACACCACAAAACTTTAAAACAACGCTTCTCCTTCCTCCAATGACGGCAACAACTGATTTTTGTCCCAATTAACTCGTCTTCTCGCAGGCTTTTATTTTGTGGTAGCATTAGCATCTGATTTGGTTGAAAACATAAAGTTAAAGAGAAAGAGAAAATCTGCAACATATATTGGAATAAGTGGTGAGATTTCATCTCGGTTTTTGCTTACTTCTTTATCTTCAAATTTCTTTATGTTATAGTTAAATATGTAATATCGATTCAAATCATGTTCCTACTCTTTTAAGCTATTTCTATGCTATTTTTTTTTGTTATTCAATTTCTTAGTGAAATATTACTGCTCTTCATATTCTTGTTAAAGACTTAATGTTTGTAGAAATTGTAAATTGTGAACTTTGTTTGTTAATTTCTCTCACTTGTCAAAGCTTTTGATTATGTACTTAAGGCCACCGAAACCCGTAGTAAGCCTTACCAACCCGCAAATCCATATATACAATTAACCAAATATAAAATAGTCATAATTGTCTTGCATAATACATCATCATACTACCAACAGGAGTCAGAATAGTTATATAAATTTTAAAATTTCCTACTGCGGATACTCTAGAGTAAAAATGACAAGTATATAAGTACAAGATAATTACAAAAGTCCGAAGAAGAAGAAGTCGGACTGTCGAATGTGCGATGGCGAAGGTCTTTAACTATCACCCGAAAAAATTACAACCGAGATCGCTCTCGAGAGTGAGATAAAATCAAATAATCTAGAGACTATTGCGATCGCACGGAAATATTAATTATTCGAGTCCATATATCAAACCCCGAACATAAATGTGAAATCATGATGTCATCATACCATAATGAAATAAATAAATAAATAAAAATATCTTTGTTTCTTTTCTTTTCGGGACGAGTGGCTCGGTAGAACCCTAAACTCCAAATTCTAGTAGCCTTTCGGCTCTCTTAATCCAACAGGTCTGGCGCCCAGAGAGCAAGCTCGATCGGGGTCCTTACCTCCAGCCTGAACACTTGAATTCCAAATAAGCCGGCCAGAGAGCATTGCTCGATCGGGGACCTTAACTCCGTGAATCAATCGAACTCGGCCAGAGAGCAATGCTCGATCAGGCGTATAAATCCATAATAACCTTATATCCATGATCATTACCGGTGCGCACGCGGTCCTGATGTAACCCATCAGACGGCATGTTCTACAAGCCACATTTCCCAATTCGCAATCATCACATATAATGAATATCATTATCTGATGAACTCAACCAACACATATCGAAATAAAGATTAAAGATTTAAGGTAAAACAACGTGAAATTTGTGAGGGGAAAAATAATAACGTTTATCTTATTATAACATACTAATAATAATATTTATATTATTTCAAATATTAATAATCAAGTGAAATCATTTATTTTGCGATACTAATAATCATATTATGCATAAACTTTCAAAATAGCATATTAAATCAGACTTAGCAATAGTGCAATGATTAAATGACTTTAACTCATCGATCTAACGCGTTCATGATCAGCTCCTACGCCTCGGGTGGAGTCACGGAAGAATGAATTATCTAATAACAAAAGACATACAATTAATAGACATTCGAAAATTTTTCCTAAACTTAGACCCTAAGGTCGACCGCCTAGAATTAAATTGGACTCCGAGAATTCACGAAATTTGACAAAACCTCCCTAAATTACAGATATTTACCCCCCGTAAAACGGGTCCAGACTACCAAAACATATCGGACATGCTTTGGAATTTAATAACAGAGCCGGGCCACAAGAACTGCACTAATATTTTCCCGACTCCAAAACACCACAACCCAAACAATTTAATTTGTTTTATTTTTAAACTACCCAAAACAAGAAATTAATAGCCACACTAACTTTCTAATATTAAAACAAAAATTTCGAGTCTAAAATAAAATTATACCGAGTTAAAAATTAAAATATTTCGCCTCCAAAACACTGGGGTGCGGGCCGCCAACAAAGGTTTCGAATTCAAATCCGGGCGCCTACGAAGCTCAAGTTGCGGGAGTCCGAAAGTACAAGAGTTTTGGCCGGAAAGTGGCCGGCGGATCGGGGCCGGAAAGTCTCGCTCACGCGACACTTCCCAAGGCCGCAAGGATTTTCCGACGGAGGAGGGTTGCTTCCGGGGTTTTTGGGGATGGGGAGTCCGATTCCGTCGGTTTGCGGAAAGGACGCCGGCAGGAGGCCGAACCGACACGAGTAGCCTCCCCTAGCCTTTGGTCGACGTACGGCGGGGGGGAAGGAGCGGGAGGACAGAGCGGTGGGCTGGGAGGGAGAAGGAAGGAAAAGGAGAAGGAGAGGGAAGGGGAGGGAGGAAGGAAAAGAGAGAGAGGGAGGAGAAAAAGGAGGGTTTTTTTTTTTTTTTTAAATATATATATATATATATATAGAATTATTATTATTATTACAACTAAGGGTGTTACAAGAATTACAACCAAAAGGCTGTTTGCTTTTGTCTTTATGTTCTTGAGTAGAATGCATGCTAAAGGAACATTCAAATAGGCTGATCACCTTCTTGTAGAGTGTTTTGAATCTGGAATTTAGAAATAAATTTTCTTTATTCTAAATCTTTGATAATTTTTCTAAGCAATATGAATTCTAGCCTTCTTAGGGGTTGAGATTGAATTATTATTGGGGTTTTCAAGTTAATGTTATGAGGATCCATAATAATCAAAGAAGTTCTCAGGCTTATTCTTAGAGATTCTGTATTATTTGGTATCAGAGTTTTGGCTCTAGATCAGATTTTATCCTTAACAATTTTTTTTATTTTTGATTTTGAATTCTTGTTTTTCTTTTGCTCCTCTAAGTTTATTTCTTGTTGATCTTGTGTTTTCTTTATTTTCTCTTCATTTGAGTTATTATTATGCCTTTGAATTCTGAATTTGTTTCATTGTTTGATATGGTTTTCTTTTATCAATTCTAGTATTTTCAAATTAGATTTGGTGTTTGTGGTTAAATAAAAGAAAAGAAAAAAAAGTCATAAAAAAAGGATAAAAAGCTTATTGTTTAGAAGAGGAAAAGAATTACAAATCTGGAAAAAAAAATTGAAAAAAAATAAAGAAATATGGAATTGTGGCTTTATATCTTCCTAATCATATTTGAACTATAGTTATTTACATTTATTGTGTGTTTATTGTAGTAATTAATCATTGATTAATTACTTTCGAGGCTGTTTGGGTGTTCTTAAAAAAAAAGACTACCTTTTGAATTTGTCCTAATCAAATCTGTCAACTTTTTTTCATACATCTCTTGCTTCTATTTGAGTTGTCATATTTTTTTTCTCCTTCTAGTATTAAATTTCTTGTTTTAGCCAATTTGCTTCAAACTTGTTTTGAAACTTTCATATTTTGAAATCTACACAAAACATGCTATTTGAATTGTTCTAAAAGTGTGATTCACCTAAGAATATGAAAGAAATTAGCTAGAGTGGTGTGAGGAAAGCCGTGATCAAAATAATTTACTTGAGCGAAACACAAGTGACCAATCCCATCTTTTGAGTGTAAACATGTGAGGGAGTGTTGTGAGGTCCTTACATTTTTATTTTTTTATTTTTATTTTCTAACCTTTTATTGCAGCAATATCTGACCAAGCTGAAGGTAGAAGAGCCGGCCTAAAATGAAAACATGCTAAGCTTGAGAACCCTTTTGATTATTACGGACCTCCACATTGGCTTTTCTACTTCGACACTAGCACGATCCAAACCTCAAAGATCCCTTATTGGTTTAAACAATGGTGAAATTATTGTGGTAATGTTCTAGAAACCATAATACCATAAGTACTCCCCTTGTTTAACATCTTCAAAGCTCATTACAAATCGGACAAAATAGAAAGACAATCTCTCTCTCCCCCCCGCTTTTATTTTGTTCAAACTTCTTCCTCTCTTGAGTATGTATGTGGTATTTCTGTCACGACCCCACCCGTGGACCCGTGACCGGCACTAGGGAATGGGTAGGCTTAAGGCCACCGAATCCCGTAGTAAGCCTGAAACTCACTAACTCAATCAAATCTCATCTCAAATTAATATTATTAAAGCCATAAATTATCTTAATAGTTACATTCTACATAAATACTTCGGTCTGCCAGAAAAATTAAGCGAGACCCGAAACTCATAAAATTTACAACTGATACATCTACTATTACTACTGCGGAGAATCTAAGATTTACCAATTTACATACCAAATCAAATACATCACCCGATGATGAAGGAGTCGGGTTACTGAATAAGAGTCGCGGGAAGACTAACAGTCACGCATCTAAAAAAAAAAAATTGAGACTGTCAGTCTCGAGAGTGAGTTAAAATCAAATAATCTAGAGACTATTGCAATCTTCACAGAAAATATTAATCGTTCGAATCAGTATATCAAACCATGCACGTAAATACAACTCATATTATAATCATACCAAATAAATAAATAAATAAAATATATTTTTATTTTTACGGGACGAGTGGCTTAGTAGAACCCTAACCCCAATTTCTAGTAGCCTTTCAGCTCTCTTAATCCAATAAGACTGGCCCCCAGAGAGCAATGCTCGACTAGGACCTTACCTCCAGTCTGATCACTTAAGTATCCAAATAAGCCGGCGCCCAAAGAGCAATGCTCGACCAGGGTCCTTAACTCCAGTCCGGTCACTTAATATTCAAATAAGCCGGCGCCCAGAGAGCAAAGCTCGACCAGGGTCCTTTACTCCGGCATCTCACTCAAATCAGCCCAGAGAGCCATGCTCGAACAGGGCAAAACTCATAATAATCTTATTACTAGTCCATGATCATTACCGGTGCGCACACGGTCCTGATGTAACCCATCAGGCGGCATGTTCTACAAGCCACATTTCCCAAATCGCAATCACCACATTTAATAAATATTATTGTCTAAAGAAGTCATTCAACCATATCAAAATAACGATTAACAATTTAGAGTAAGACATCATGCAACTCATGTGGAAAACTGATAATATTTGGTATTATCCTAACATTACTATAATAATACTTATATTACCTTCAATAATTAATAATTCAGTGAAATCATTTACGTTGCGATACTAATAACCATATTAAGCATAAACTTTCAAAATAGCATATTAAATCCAGACTTAGCAATAGTACAACAATTAAGTGACTTTAACTCACAGAATTGGGCGACCTCCTAGCTCTGCTCCGGTGCTTCGGTTGGAGCGAGTCGAACAAACGGATAATCTAGTCACAAAAAACAATTTATCAAAATGCTGAAACAATCGATCATTAATCCTAGGTCTAGACTCCTAGGACTGACTGTCTAAGAATCTCGACTCGGGAAAATTCTACCGAAAATCCGGCAGAACCTCCCCTACAACACGGACATTACCCCCCATAAAAACGGGTCCAGGACCTGTCAGAAAAACACTTCAAAATTCCAACAATTCAAACAACGGGAGTCGGGTCCCCAAACTTCACTATTTCCCAACTTTGCCACACAACACAAAATACGAGGCAGGCGAACTGATGAACAATTATTTTTTACTCACAAATATCATCAAATACTCAATATAATCCAATAGACACACAATTAAACCTAGAATTTCCAAAATTACAGGCCAGAGAAAAATTACCGAGACACTCGATCGCTCGGTCGACTCGCCTCCAGCCGCCGGAGTCCGATCGACGATCCGAACTCACCATCGGACTCGAAATGACGCACTGACGACGATCCTCGCTTCCGATTTTCTGATCTGACACCCGATCATCCAGAGAGATTTTCGGACGATCACAGCCGCCGGTTCGCAAACGGAGCCCGATCGCCACGAAACCGGTGCCATTGCGAAGCTTGAGCTGAGGAGAGTCGGGATACGTCCTCCGATCGCCCATCCTCCGCCGGAGCTCGCCGGAAAAGCCCAAAAATGCGGCTGGCCCCTACTTTCTCTCTCCACCGGATCTTCCGCTCCTAGCCACCACAGCGCGTTCTACGCTAAAAGAAAGCTCTCTTCGAGGGGAACCGATCGCCACCAAGATCGGCCGGAAGGCCGCTTGAACGGCCGAGCCTAAGCCGCCACACGCCGCGATTCCGCCGACGCCGCTGGTGCCACACAAGACGCCTGGAGCCGCTATCAGACATCGCACACCGACGGTCGTCCGCGAAGGACACTGCAACACTCTCTCTCTCTCTCTCTTCCTCTCTTCTTCCCCGATTCTTTTCCTTTCAATATCGACATTTTGCCCCTGAACTTTTTCTTATTACAATTTGTCCCTCAGCTTCCTTAATTACTTACAATCTCATCCTGCAGAATTTCAATTTAACCCCTAAACTTTCCTTTATCCTTTCAATTAAGCCCTTAACTAATTAATTTGGGCCAAAACCGAATTATTGAAAATACACAATTACACAAATACCCTTGACCGACATATTTATTTATGAAAATACCAAACTCACAAATTTCCATTAAACCCTCACAAAAATAAAATTATACTTTTAATCCTTATTCCAAAATAATCCTCCAATTAAATCCTACACACAATTAAATTAAATAATCAATTTCCAACTCAAAATTTAATACTACTAATCAATTATAATACCAATTTTCCCAAAATTCTTTTATAAAAACATCCCTTACAATTTCTATCATAATTTTCCAATATATAATTTTATTTATATATATATACATTTGGGAAAATTTTGAATAACCAAATAAAAATATAATTTATTTCTCAAATAATTTATTTAATTAACTCCTTAAAAATTAAACTAATTGGATATGGAAAATAACTCATTTGTTTGTCTAACATAAAAATTCAAAATTTGTATTTAAATCATTCCAATTAAACCGAATAAAAATAAAGCTAAAATTAACTTAAATAAAAACTCATTATTAAATATATAAAAATTCGGGGTGTAATAGAGGAGATTTCAAAGAAGAAGGGAGACTGAAAAATCATAAGAAAGTCTTGTATTCTTCAAGTTCTGTGCAGATCATTAGAAATGTAGTGAGAAAAGAGTGATTGAGAGTGAGAGAGAAAATCTTTCCTCTTGTATTCTACAACTCTTGTAAGTTATATTTCTTTTTAAAGTTTTTATTTCAAAGCTTGTATGTTTGTTTATTAAATAAATTTTTTTTATTTTCTTCTATTCATTGTGCATATTCTATAACAAATGTATGCTTTATGCTTGCCTCGTCTGAGGATCCTGCACATCAAAAATTTATTCATTTTCATAACAAGTAACAAGTGTATACTTTGTGCTTACCTCGTCTGAGAATCCTGCACATCAAAACTTGTGTTTACTTGGCCACAATAGAAAATGTAAAAGAGCTCAATTAAAGTCTATATACCAAGTCAATATTCATATAAAATTAGTGTCCTACATACAATGATTAGAAAAGGAAAAAGAAAAGAATATAAACTAAAATTGAGTAGTGCTCTCCTCTTTATTTTTATTGTTATACTTCAAAATAAATAAATACTAAAAATAAAATAGATTATCTAAATCTTTATAGCTATTTGTATTAGTTCAGCTACTAGTTTTTGAATTTTGCTATAATACCATTCTGGTACATTATATTATAAGTCTATTTTTTAATTATAGACTATTAATTAATATTATTTTAAATAATTTATTTATTTAATATATTTTTCTACTAATATTTATTGTCAATGAATTTATATAATAATTTTTAATTATTTATATGAGTCAAATCTTATTGTCGTTAAGTACCACTAATTAAATTCTAAAATAGATAAAAATATTTAATAAATATAAATGATATATTTAATTGATCAATAATTAAATATTATATAATTGACTAATCTAATATTTAATTACGTTAATAAATTATTAAAATTAAAATAATATTAATATTTATAGATTTATATGGCACCATACATCTATGGTACATTAGAATGACTTCTAGTTTCTTACTCACTTTTGTTAACAAAATGTTAACTAGTTGCTCATTAATTAATAACATATATTTTTATAATTAATAATAAATAAATTTAATATATCATTACAAAATCAAGATTTCATATATATTATAAACATATATCAATTTTATTTAAAAATTTACACACTAGTGATTTGATTTTAATAAAGTAAAATATAACAAAGAACTGCTTTTTTATTTTTCTAAATTAAAGTATATATATATATGTGTGTGTCTAGGAGATGACATTGTTAAAAAGAGCTCAAATTTTAATTGCAAGTATGTGTACCAAGTCAATATTCATGTAAATTAGTGTCCTACATACCATGATTAAAAAAGAAAAAAAAAAGCTCTTCAAAAAAAAAAGGAAAAAAAAAAGAGATACAACAAAAGAATATAAAACTAAAATTTAGTATTAAAAAGAAAAAAAAAAACACACGGTGCTTTCCTCTTTATTTTTATTATTATACTTCAAAATAAACGAACAGTAAAAATAAATACATTATGTAAATCTTTTATAGGTATTTATATTATGTAGTGTAGTTACTTTCAAGTTGTATTTCAATTAGGATTCTTATTAGATAAATTATGTAATATTGGAACTATCAAATTTCAATTTGATTAGGACAATAGTTCAGGAACCGACTTGTCCAATTAATACTGTATATAATACCCTAAGTCGTCTCCCTCAATTTGCATCCATCGTTAATTTCTCTGTTTATGTCTTATAGATTTCCTTCATAACTGTTCTATATATATTTGCTGGTGAATCTTTGAAGAAAGATGGAGAGTGTCGGAAATGCATACGTTGAATGTGAAAGTGACGATTATCCTTTCATATATTTGGTTGATGAGGTTATGGATGAGGTTAAACAAACTACAAAAATCATAACCCAGGTAGAAGACAAGCTCACTGAAAGAGTCATTGAGGAATTTATAATGTTCCATGCTAATAAAAGGAATAATGCATCTCCTTCTTCTTCTTCTCGCGTAAAGGCTGAAGAGAATGGTGAACCCAGGTTTGGTGAAATAACAAAGAAAAAGAGGAGCGGTGCACGTAAAAGAAAGAGGGTTGTTGAAGAAGGAAACTGGCCTAGCCTTTCTGCATGCACAACTGAACACCAACAGAGAACTGGCATTGCCGAAGTTAGGGCTGGTCCTCCAGAAAGGTGCTTTCAACTTAGTAATGATGTTGGGGTGAATGATCAGAACTTGTCGAAGAAGAGGAAGATGAATAATTCTGAAGAAGTGGCATGGCCAAGTGTGTTAAGGAGAACAGTAGAAGAAAAGGGTGGTTCTGAGGTAAATCTGTTAATAACAAAGAAACTGACGAATACTGATATAGCCAAGACCCAAAATAGGGTTTCAATACCTTTAAATCAGGTGAAAAATAATGGGTTTTTGAGAGATGAGGAGATTAGGACGCTGAATGAACGCGATGGCAAACACTTGAAAGGAATAAATGTTATGTTCGTAGGACCATCTGAATCTGATGATAGGAAGGGGATCGAATTATCCTTAAGGAAGTGGAATATGAAGAATAACAGCAGTTATAATTTAGCGACTGGTTGGTATCCCAAAGTGGTCACGAACAACATGAAACTTTTCCAAAATAATCCCACTGTTCAGTTTTGGACATTTCGTTGCAATGGTGATCAGCTCTGGTTTCAACTTGTTATTGTTAAGGATGAAGAAGATGGTGCCAACAGTAATCCTAGCACGAACGGGGATCATCAGACAGCAACATCAAGTACTCCTAGCACCGACGGGGATCATGAGGCAGCCACATCAAGTACTCCTAGCACCGACGGGGATCATGAGGCAGCCACATCAAGTAGGGATCATGAGGCAGCCACATCAAGTACTCCTAACACCAATGGGGATCATGAGGCAGCCACATCAAGTACTCCTAATACCAATGGAGATCATGAGGCAGCCACCAACGGGGATTATCAGGCAGCCACCAACGGGGATCATCAGGCAGCCACCAACGGAGATCATCAGACAGCCAAATCAAGTTCTGATAATGTCACTGTATTTCAACTGTGTGTGCCTGCAAGCACATAAGTTAGGCCATTGAGTTTTCTTTAAATACCAACGTAGAAGAAGGCATTTTTAGAAGAAGGCATTTTTTATGTAAAGTTATAATTTTTTTTTATTAAAGATATAGCATATAGCAGATCCAATTTAGGGACATTACTATTCCATTTTCAAATAAAAGGAACTCAGAGGAAAAAGCAATTTTCTCTAAATAATTGCCAACGTGAAGACATGGCATGGCATTGTGTTTTGACTTTTGACCATGTGTGGCCACTTCTGATTTTGACTATAAATCTTTTGTTTTTCTGTCAAACGACGCCGTTTTTCAGGTCTACACATAGCAGCCTCATTCAGACGGAGCTTGCAACAATGGCGTTGAGATTTCCTACAGAGCTTACGGCTATGGACCAACCAAAGTCCTCCTTATCATAGGTATGTCCTCTATTCTTCTTCTTTATTGATTTTATTTTATTCTTTCTTCAGTCATTTTGGAATTTGAATGGATGATCCAGATTAATGAACCAGTATCTGGAAAAAGAGCAGTTTTTAATTGATAGCTTTTTTCAAAAAAGTAGGTTTTTAAAAATAAATTTAAAAATTAATCTATGAAATAAAAGAAAAAAATCTAACCCTGCTTCTCTAATGTTCAAAACAGCAATCCCAAACTGGCCATTAGTGAATGAAGGAAGCAATAAGACTGAATTTGTGGAGTTGTGATTATTGGTTGCAAAACCAAAATTATGGCAAAAGATGCAATTGCTTTACTAGATCATCTGGGCATTCAGTGGGTGAGTCCTTATATTTAGTAAACGTGTTCATTTTTACCTTGTATTTGTTTGCAATACTTAAAAGTGATATACAACACTTTTTATGATAGAATATGGGAAAATTGAATTTGTTCTTTATCAATATTGAAATATTTTCATCAATTGATTTTTATGTGTTACTTCTGAAACATGTGCAATGATAGCTTGCAAGTTAGCAGCAATGGTGCCTGAAAGAATTTTATCTTTGGCATTGCTTAATGTGACTGGTGCAGGTTTCATATGCTTACCCAAGGTATTATTATTTCCTTCTTCTAATTGCAAGAGTTGATTAGTTACATTTCTCTTTGAATCGCAAAATATGGAGTTTTTTTATATTTCTAAATCTTGCAACCTCTTTTTCTTTTTCAAATTTTTACTTTCTTAAAGCAGATAAAATTATTTGGAAATCAGCTTGAAGGGGTCTGTCATATGCTTTTGCTATAGTTCATGTTGCAATCTGTTTATGTGGTAGGAAGAAAGCTTTAGAAAGACTTAGATAAGAACTGATATCTACTCATGTGCTCTTGTTCTTTTGTTGCAATCTAAGAAGTTTTACTTATGTAGTACATCCAAGTCTACTCAAATCTTAGGTGATGCCTCTAGCCTATAGAGTTTGAAACTGCCTAGACGAGCTCAAGCTGTTTATGCAAAGTAAAATCTACTAAATTGTGGATTCATGGTATGCGTTTCCAAATATCAAATCGTGCACAATAACATATAAAACTAATAGAACATTATTTGACAACTGCTATTGTAGTGAAAGAGGACCAACTATGTGGTTGAATTTGAATAAGTGGGCTCAGAAATCTTCAGTCAGCTTATAGTCAGACAGATGCCTTAGATATCAAAGCATGGCAGTTTTACATGTTGACTTCACAATGTGGATTAGTTGTCACTTATCTATGTGGGCTATGTTCATGTCAAGGCAAATTTTCTTAACTTTTGTGGTTTTGCTTGTGCTGACCACAAAAGTGCCAGAGTTTTATAAGGCAGCTTCTGTTGAGAGGTTAAGATTGACTTGGGTTTCAAAGTGGATCTTGATATTAAAATGACACCAAGGATGTGGCAATCCCGGTACTGAGCCAAATTTAATTGGATCAGAATTCAGTTTGATATTCTCTATATGCATGTACTGAATTTGACAACCTTGAAAAAGGGTTCCAGTTGGCTTTTACCAAAACGGATATAAAAGCTAGATTTTTGGTCCTCAGTATGAATCTTAGGTTCTTTGTGTACTGGCTTTTGTTTACTCTCATTTGAACACAATATCAATGCAATTAAGGCTTTATCTTACCAATTCTAAGCAACTCGTCGTGCATTACAAAATTCTATCATAATTGATACCCTTGGTTTAAATTCATAAAAATATAGAAAATCTCTCCTCCCACAGATTTTAGTAAAAGAATTATATGCTTTTATTAAATCTATAGTGTTCAATATTTATTATGGCTCATGTCACGACCCACTTTGTGGGCCCGTGACCGGCACTAGGGAATGGGTAGGCTTAAGGCCACCAAAACCCGTAGTAAGCCTTACCAACCCGCAAAACCAGATATACAATTATCAAAATATAAAGTAGTCATAATTGTCTTGCATAATAAATCATCATACTACCAACAGGAGTCAGAAAGTTATATAAATTTTAAAATTTCCTACTGCGGATACTCTAGAGTAAAAATGACAAGTATAGAAGTACAAGATAATTACAAAAGTCCGAAGAAGAAGAAGTCGGACTGTCGAATGTGCGATGGCGAAGGTCTTTAACTATCACCTGAAAAAAATTATAACTGAGACTGTCAGTCTCGAGAGTGAGTCAAAATCAAATAATCTAAGGACTATTGCAACCTTCACATGATATATTAATTATTCAGAACAATATACTATTTTCTGAATATAATTGCAATCATAATATATAATCATACACCATAATAATAAAATGATAAAAGAAGAGAGTGTAAATAAATAAAGACATTTTTACTTTCACGGGACGTGTGGCTAAGTAGAACCCTAACCCCAAATTCTAACCGCCATTTTGGCTCTCTTAATCCAATAAGATCGCTCGAGAGCAATGCTCGACCAGGGACCTTACCTCCACCGGTCACTTAAGTATCCAAATAAGAAATCTAGTAGCCATTCGGCTCTCTTAATCCAATAAGACTGGCGCCCCGAGAGCAATGCTCGACCAGGGACCTTACCTCCAGTCTGGTCACTTAAGTATCCAAATAAGAAATCTAGTAGCCATTCGGCTCTCTTAATCCAATAAGACTGGCGCCCCGAGAGCAATGCTCGACCAGGGACCTTACCTCCAGTCTGGTCACTTAAGTATCCAAATAAGCCGGCGCCCCGAGAGCAATGCTCGACCAGGGACCTTACCTCCGGCAATTTACACAAATCAGCCCAAAAAGCCATGCTCGACCAGGGCAAACCCATAAATATCTTATTACATGTCCATGATCATTACCGGTGTACACACGGTCCTGATGTAACCCATCAGGCGGCATGTTCTACAAGCCACATTTCCCAATTCGCAATCATCACATATAATAAATATCATTATCTGATGAACTCATCCAACACATATCGAAATAAAGATTAAAGATTTAAGATAAAACAACGTGCAATTTGTGAGGGGAAAAATAATAACGTTTGTCTTATTATAACATACTAATAATAATATTTATATTATTTCAAATATTAATAATCAAGTGAAATCATTTATTTTGTGATACTAATAATCATATTAAGCACAAATTCTAAATAGCATATTAAAATCAGACTAGCAATAGCGCAAAGATTAAATGACTTTAACTCACAGATTTGATGCGTTCCACAGTCCGCTCCTACGCCTCGGGTGGAGCTGGCGGGAAGGCTGAATTATCTAATAACAAAAGACATACAATTAATAGACATTCGAAATTTTTCCTAAACTTAGACCCTAAGGTCGACTGCCTAGAATTAAATTGGACTCGAGGATTACTGAAAATTTGGCGAACCTCCCTAAATTACGGATATTTACCCCCCGTAAAACGGGTCCAGGACCTGCCAAAAACATATCAAACATGCTGGAATTTAATAACAGGAGCCGGGCCACAAGAACTGCATTAATATTTTCCCGACTCCAAAACACCACAATCCAAACAATTTAATTTGATTTATTTTTAAACTACCCAACACAAGCAATTAATAGCCTCAATAACATTCTAATATTATAACAAAATTTTTCAGAGTCTAATAAAATTATACCGAATTAAAAATTAAAATATTCCGCGCATCCAGAAAACACCGGTCCCAAGCCGGCCCCGCCAACAAAGGGTTCAAATCCGGAGCGCCTACGCCAAGCTCAAGTTGCGGGGAGTCCGAAGTACAAGAGTTTTGGCCGGAAGTGGCCGGAAAGTCGCTGCTCACGCGACACTTCCCAAGGCCGGCAAGGATTTTCCGACGGAGGAGGGTTGCTTCCGGGGTTTTTGGGGATGGGGAGTCCGATTCCGGCTCGGTTTATGGAAAGGACACCGGTAGGAGGCCGAATCGACGATGGCAGCCTCTTCGTCCTTCGGTGTCGCGCGGAAAGGAAGGAGGAGGGAAGGCGCTGAGCGGCGGCGGCTGGCGGTGCGTGGGAGAAGGCAAATTGACGGGGAGAGTGAAGGGAAGGAAGGGAGGAAGGAAAAGAGAAAGAGGGAGGAGAAAAGGAGAGATTTTTTTTTTTTTTTAAATATATATATATAATTATTATTATTACAACTAAGGGTGTTACATTCTACCCCCTTAGAAAAACAATTCGACCTCGAATTTTAAACCATGGCCCACTTAGGATTGAAATAAATGAGGGTAGAGGCTTCTCATTTCTCGCTTTCGGTTTCCAGTACACTCTTGAGACAAATGATTCCGCCCACAAAACTTTGACCATCGGAATAATTTTAGAGCGCGGTGGCGAACTTGAGTATCCACGATCCCTGACTGCCTCCCTCGTAAGTCAAATCTTCACCAACTTCCACATTTTGTGGTTGTAACACATGCGAAGGGTCTGAAATATACTTTCTTAACATCGATATGTGGAATACTGGATGCACGTGCAAGAAGTTCGGTGGCAAGTCTCGTTTGTATACCACATCTCCAATTCTGCCAATAATCTCAAAGGGTCTCACATAACGAGGTGCCAATTTGCCCTTCTTGCCGAACCGCAACACACCACGCATAGGAGACACCTTCAAGAATACATATTCCCCAACACTGAATTCCACGTGCTTCCGCTTTGGATCTGCATAACTTTTCTGCCTACTAAAAGTCATTTCACGTCATGAATAACTCAAATCTTTTCTGAAGTGATCTGAACCAATTCCGATCCTGCTAACTTCTGTTCACCAACTTCTTCCCAACATACGGGGGATCTACACTTCCGACCATACAAGGCCTCGAAAGGTGCCATTTTGATACTTGCATGATAACTGTTATTATACGTGAATTCGACCAACGGTAGATACCAATCCCATTGACCACCAAAGTCTATCACGCACATCCGAAGCATATCCTCTAAGGTCTGAATAGTCCTTTCTGATTGTCCGTCCGTCTGAGGATGGAAGGCCGTACTGAAGTCCAACCTGGTACCAAGTTCCTCTTGTAACTTTTTCCAAAACCTTGAAGTAAATTGCGGCCCCCTGTCAGACACTATGGAAACCGGGACGCCGTGAAGACTGACAATCCTTTCCAGATACACTCTTGCATACTTAGCTACAGAGTAGGTAGTCTTTACCGGAAGAAAATGCGCTGACTTAGTCAATCGATCCACAATTACCCAGATGGAGTCATAACCAGCAAAAGTCTTGGGTAAACCTGATACAAAATCCATAGTAATCCTTTCCCATTTCCACTCTGGTATAGGAAGCGGCTGCAGTAAACCAGACGGCTTCTGATGCTCTAATTTAACCTGCTGACACGTCAGACATTTGGAGACAAACTCTGCTACATCTCTCTTCATCCCGCTCCACCAATAATTTCCTTTCAAATCATGGTACATCTTTGTGGAGCCCGGATGAACGCTGTAAGTTGTACAGTGAGCTTCTTCTAAAATCTCCTTCCTGAGATTATCCATATCGGGAACACACAGCCTAGAGCCCATCATGAGGGTGCCATCATCATTTATAACAAAGTTATTAGCTCGACCCTGTTGCACATCTTCCAAGATTTTCTGCAACTGTGGGTCCCGATTCTGAGCCATCCTGATTCTGTCCACAAGCACAGACCTAATCCAGAAATGTGCTAATAATGCACCCGATTCTAATATCTCCACCTGTAACCCTTGATCATACAGTTCATGCAACTCTCTAACCAGCGGTCTCTTCTCTACACTGACATGAGCAAGACTACCTACCGACTTCCTGCTCAAAGCATCAGCCACAACATTCGCATTACCCGGGTGGTAGAGAATATTACAATCATAGTCCTTCAGAAGCTCTAACCACCTTCTCTGCCTTAGGTTCAGATCCTTCTGTTGAAAAATATACTTTAAGCTTTTATGATCCGTATAAATCTCGCACGTCTCTCCATAGAGATAGTGCCTCCAAATCTTTAATGCAAAAATTACTGCTGCTATCTCCAAATCGTGGGTCGGGTAATTTTATTCATGCTTCTTCAATTGCCTAGACGCATAAGCTATTACCTTTCCATTTTGCATCACAACACAACCCAAACCCACTCTAGAAGAGTCGCAATACACCGTGAATCCACCAGTCCCAGAAGGTAAGGTCAACACCGGAGCTGAAGTCAAACAGTCCTTCAACTTTTGAAAGCTTCTCTCACACGCGTCAGTCCACTGAAACCTGACATTTTTCTGAGTCAACTTAGTCAAAGGCGCTGCTATCCTTGAAAAGTCTTACACAAATCGACGGTAGTAGCCTGCCAACCCTAGAAAGCTATGCACTTCAGTCACTGAAGTTGGCCTCTGCCATTCAGTCACTGCCTCCACTTTCTTAGGGTCCACTTGAATACCCTCTTTAGACACTATGTGCCCTAGAAAAGCAACGCTTTCCAACCAGAACTCGCACTTGGAGAACTTAGCGTACAATTGATGTTCCCTCAAAGTCTGAAGTACTATCCTCAAGTGCCACGCGTGCTCCTCTTCGCTTTTGGAATAAACCAAGATATCATTAATGAATACAATGACAAAACGATCCAGAAATTCCTTGAACACTCGATTCATCAAATCCATGAAAGCCGCAGGGGCATTAGTGAGTCCAAACGACATCACCAGAAACTCATAATGCCCATAACGCGTCCTGAACGCCGTCTTTGGCACATCTTCACCACGGATCCTTAACTGGTGATACCCCGATCGCAAATCAATTTTGGAGAAATACACAGCTCCCTGAAGCTGATCGAATAGGTCATCGATGCGAGGAAGCGGATACCGGTTACGAATCGTCGCCTTATTCAGTTGCCGGTAATCGATGCAGAGATGCAAGGTACCATCCTTCTTCTTTACGAACAGAACAGGCGCACCCCAAGGAGACGTACTAGGTCTAATGAAACCCTTATCTAGGAGGTCTTGCAACTGCTCTTTTAGCTCTCTTAACTCGGCCGGTGCCATTCGATAGGGCGGCAAAGAAATAGGTGTTGTACCCGGTATCACGTCGATACAGAATTATATCTCTCTATTGGGCGGCAATCCAGGTAGTTCTTCTGGAAACACATCAGGAAACTCGCAAACCACCAGAACGTCTTCGACGCAACCTTTCCTTGCAGAGGTATCCCTAACCAAAGCCAAATATCCCTGACATCCACGGCGAAGCATCCGCCTAGCTGCAATCGCTGACACGAGGTTCGAGGGAGAAGGTATCTGCTCACCTTTAAAATAGAACTCTGAGTCTCCAGGAATTCAAAAAGTCACTTGTTTCTCCCTGCAGCCCAACATGGCGAAATGCATAGCTAACCAATCCATTCCCAATATCACATCAAAATCCATTACATCTAAAAGAATTAGGTCAGCAACTAAATCTCGTCCCTCAACAGACACTGGACACGACGGATACACGACATCAGTCTCTAAGGCCTTACTTAACGGCGTAGTGACCGACATCGGAATTCGAAGCCTAACGGGCTGGACATCCAATCTTAAGGCAAAACTAGGCGATACGAAAGAATGGGTAGCCCCAGGGTCTAACAAAACTCTAGCCTCAGAATGACAAACAGGAATAGTACCTGACACCACAGCATTTGAGGCTCGCGCATCTTGAGGAGTAAGGGTAAACACTCTAGCTTGCCCCCGGCCTAACTGTTGAGACCCTAAAGCTCGACCTTGAACCCTGCCCCCAGACCGGCCTCCTGAAGATCTACCTCCAAAACTATGGCCCTGTCACAACAAACCGAGATCCATCTTGAAAATGTCCCGGGGTTGCAGGAAAAGCTGGTCGGGTCGCACTAGCGGACGAGCCTTGTGGAAAAGCTAGTCGACTGAAATAGCGAGGACACTCTCGAGCCATATGTCCCATCTCACCACACCTAAAACAGGTTCCATCGGACGTTAGGCACGGTCCACGATGTGACTCGCCACACATCGACAAGTCTTGGCCGGCCCTGCTGGCCAGAACTCGCCCACCACCGAAGCCACGACCAGTCTCGAATCCTCGGCTACTCCTCCGATTATGCCTACCCTTTCTGTGGATGCGGTGACTTCTCTGCACGGCCTGCTGGTCGGTACCTCCAGAGTAACTTCCACTACCATAGTACGGCACGACAGTCGCGCGGGTGACCCTCAACCCTGGTTTTCTTCTTTCTACCATCGTCCGCCCCTTGACTAAACCCTCGCGGCCGTCATCTCCATCCCGCCTCGCCATGTCAAGTGAACTTCTAAGAAGCCGCTCCTCCTAGATTGAACCAAAGAAACAAACTCGGGCCGAGCCTGAAATGTATTCTTGTTCTTCGCTCCTCGGTCCCTACAAAGATAAGGTGCATACCTACTCAGCTGAACAAATTGCCTGGTGTATTCAGCCACAGATGATTCTCCCTTAACTAACCTTTCAAACCTCTCCCTGTACTCCCCTTACACCGAAAGGGATGAAGTACTCTTCGAATCATCTCCGAATTGCCTCCACGACAACCCATCCGGAAAGGGGCGGATATAATCTCCGAACCACTCGGGATGCTATTCCCTTCAAGGAAAACCCGCCCATCTCGATGGTCCTCCGCCGAATAAAGGCAAATCAGACGCCCTCTTTTCAACCTCATCCAAAAAGTCTAGAGGGTCTCCAGTTGTCCCATCAAACTCCACAGGTCTTAACTTGGTATACTCAGACATAGGGACATCGTCCGGATTCCTGATACCGGACCCACTAGCACGACTTCCTGCACCCTGAGCAGCCTGCTGCTGCTGGAAGACTAGCAACTGCTCTAAGGCCCTCTGCATCCCAGTCATACTGGACACAAAAGCCTCCACTGGAATTTCACCAGCACCATGTACCTCCTGAGCCTCGCCCTGATCTGGTTGGGCTGCTGCTCGAGGCCTACCTCGCCTTCTGGTACCATGGGCTGGATCCGGAGGAGCCGTATGAGCAGAAAACTCATCTTCGCCTTCCTGGGCCGATGCTGCAGCTGCAGTCGCTCGGGTTCTCGGCATTGGCAAGAGCTAAAAATGAACAACAAGTTATTAACCCAACAGACTCTCTAACGTATAGCGCAGATACTAGAATCAACGAAACATGCAAGGACAGACTCAATTTTTCCTAGTTCCCGCAGTAGTTTAGAAAGCTAACCTAGGTCGAAGGAAAAACTAAACCTAAGCTCTGATACCAACTTTGTCACGACCCACTTTGTGGGCCTGTGACCGGCACTAGGGAATGGGTAGGCTTAAGGCCACCAAAACCCGTAGTAAGCCTTACCAACCCGCAAAACCAGATATACAATTATCAAAATATAAAGTAGTCATAATTGTCTTGCATAATAAATCATCATACTACCAACAGGAGTCAGAAAGTTATATAAATTTTAAAATTTCCTACTGCGGATACTCTAGAGTAAAAATGACAAGTATAGAAGTACAAGATAATTACAAAAGTCTGAAGAAGAAGAAGTCGGACTGTCGAATGTGCGATGGCGAAGGTCTTTAACTATCACCTGAAAAAAATTATAACTGAGACTGTCAGTCTCGAGAGTGAGTCAAAATTAAATAATCTAAGGACTATTGCAACCTTCACATGATATATTAATTATTCAGAACAATATACCATTTTCTGAATATAATTGCAATCATAATATATAATCATACACCATAATAATAAAATGATAAAAGAAGAGAGTGTAAATAAATAAAGACATTTTTACTTTCACGGGACGTGTGGCTAAGTAGAACCCTAACCCCAAATTCTAACAGCCCATTTTGGCTCTCTTAATCCAATAAGATCAAGCCCCGAGAGCAATGCTCGACCGGGGACCTTACCTCGGTCAGTCACTTAAGTATCCAAATAAGAAATCTAGTAGCCATTCGGCTCTCTTAATCCAATAAGATCGGGCGCCTCGAGAGCAATGCTCGACCAGGACCTTACCTCCACCGGTCACTTAAGTATCCAAATAAGAAATCTAGTAGCCATTTGGCTCTCTTAATCCAATAAGATCGGGCGCCCCGAGAGCAATGCTCGACCGGGGACCTTACCTCCACCGGTCACTTAAGTATCCAAATAAGCCGGCCGAGAGCAATGCTCGACCGGGGCCTTACCTCCGGCAATTTACACAAATCAGCCAAGAGAGCCATGCTCGACCAGGGCAAACCCATAAATATCTTATTACATGTCCATGATCATTACCGGTGTGCACACGGTCCTGATGTAACCCATCAGGTGGTATGTTCTACAAGCCACATTTCCCAATTCGCAATCATCACATATAATAAATATCATTATCTGATGAACTCATCCAACACATATCGAAATAAAGATTAAAGATTTAAGATAAAACAACGTGCAATTTGTGAGGGGAAAAATAATAACGTTTTTCTTATTATAACATACTAATAATAATATTTATATTATTTCAAATATTAATAATCAAGTGAAATCATTTATTTTGCGATACTAATAATCATATTAAGCACAAATTCTAAATAGCATATTAAAATCGGACTAGCAATAGCGCGAAAGATTAAATGACTTTAACTCATGATTTGATGCGTTCCACCCTCCTACGCCTCGGGTGGAGCCAAGGGAAGGCTGAATTATCTAATAACAAAAGACATACAATTAATAGACATTCAAAAATTTTTCCTAAACTTAGACCCTAAGGTCGACCGCCTAGAATTAAATTGGACTCGAGGATTCTACTGAAAATTTGACGAACCTCCCTAAATTACGGATATTTACCCCCCGTAAACGGGTCCAGACCTGCCAAAAACATATCAAACATGCTGGAATTTAATAACAGGAGCCACAAGAACTGCATTAATATTTTCCGACTCCAAAACACCACAATCCAAACAATTTAATTTGATTTATTTTTAAACTACCCAACACAAGCAATTAATAGCCTCAATAACATTCTAATATTATAACAAAATTTTTCAAAGTCTAATAAAATTATACTGAGTTAAAAATTAAAATATTCAGCGTCCGGGAAAACACCGGTCCTAAGCCCCGCCAATGTCGGAATTCAAATTCGGGCGCTTCAGCGAAGCTCAAGTTCGCGGGGAGTCCTAAGTACAAGAGTTTTGGCCGGAAAGTGGCCGGAAGGCGGCGATCGGGGCCGAAAAGTCATCGCCACGCGACACTTCCCAAGGCCGGCAAGGATTTTCCGACGGAGGAGGGTTGCTTCCGGGGTTTTTGGGGATGGGGAGTCCGATTCGGCGTCAGTTCTTGGAAAGGACACCGGCAGGAGGCCGAATCGACGATGGCAGCCTCTTCGTCCTTCGTCGGTGTCTCGCGGAAAGGAAGGAGGAGGAAGGCGGCTGGCGGCGGGCGGCGTGGGGAGAAGGCAAATGACGGGGAGAGTGAAGGGAAGGAAGGGAGGAAGGAAAAGAGAGAGAGGGAGGAGAAAAAGGAGAGATTTTTTTTTTTAAATATATATATATATATATATAATTATTATTATTACAACTAAGGGTGTTACAGCTCATAATCTCTTGAATTGATGTCCCTGAAAACTATATTTATTAGTCAATTTGTAATTTAAGCTTATACATAGGTACATGAGTCTTGGGAATCTCAATTTCATTGATAAAAAACGTAATTATCATGCTTTTTCAAACCACTTGTATGCGTACATTTTTCTGTGACTCTGTTCTTTTGGAAATAGCCAAAAAGCCCTTATCTATTTCTTTTCTGCACTCCAATTATATCTTCATGAAAGAACTTATTTTTGTTCCTTGCAGCTTGACGGCCAAACTGTATCAGTTGCAATACGGATCTTAAAGGCAAAACTCCTCAGCAAAGAGTAGTTGTAGACTTGGATACCCACTACACGAAGGTGAAAAAAGTGTTCTTTATACTGCTTGCTACTTGATTTTGAAATATGGCTAATGATTGACAATAAGTTGCTGATTATAGCTTAACATATGGATAAATTTTTTGGAAACATGCACAAGTACATAATCATTGATGAGTATTCCTTACAGAATTAAGATTCTGCATTCTTTTCCATTAAATCAAGTTATACAGTTTTCCATCAATTAACTTTTAGAATAAAGATTTAAATATTATGTAAATTAATCTCTTGGGAGCCTTTTACTTTTACCCTTTTTATTTAAGAGAAGCAAACAAATAGATTGTTTGGCTAACTACAGTTGCAGTTATTGCCCAAAGGCTCTTAAACCTTATACTACCTATAAATTCTAAAGGTCTATTGGTAAAAAAATAATAATAATAATTTCGAATTTTAATAATTTAATCCAATTTTTTTAATTGTGGCAATTTTAGCCATTTTTTCCAAATTATTTACATTTTTATATAACATAAAAAGATTTGTATAGAAAACTTTTTGTTCATTGCTAGAACAGAAAAAGCTTTCTCACTTCCCCTCCTTCCCTCCTCTTTTCCTTTTTCTCTCTTCCCTTCTCTTTTCCCTCTCTTCTTCTTTTAAAGTTTATTAACTTTTTTTTTTAAAAGAAAATTCTGATAAGGAATAAAAAAATCTTTTCAATTTCATCATGTTGGCTATACTGAAACTAATTTGCTAAAATTGTCTCCTGTGAAATTCATTTTAGAACTTTATATAGCCTTTACAAAATCTAAAAACTCATACCCTAAAATAAATAAACTCAACTTATGGGTTTTAATATAAACAAGTTTGGATAGCCCATTATCAAAGCAATAAAACTAATAGGCTTCTAAATTGACATGTTTTAAATAGCACATTATGATAAAAATATAAATATTTAATTCCACACAAGTAAGGCCATTTTGAAGTTGAAATTGAATTAAGTTGTAAATAACTTTATTTGATCTTGTCTCCAAGCCTTGGATTCCTTGCAGCCTATTACAAGCCAAATTCACCAAATCTTGTAGATGATTAATTAACGCTTGTTGAATCTTCTTGGCTTGTGATCTTGTTATAGGTCCTTTAGGCAGAATAATTAGATTGACAATCTCCTCAATTTTATCCTCGCTTCCTTGGTCATGGTCATCCTCTTGGTGTGCAGGTTGTTCCATAACATTATTTCTCTCCTCAAAAGGATTTTTCATCGAATCAAAAGCATCACCTACACTAAAATTACTCAAATCAGCCACATCAGCACTTACATTGTACTCACTTGGAAAATCCACTTTGTATGCGTTGTCGTTAATCCTTTTAAGTATTTGAAAAGGACCATCTCCTCTTGGATTCAACTTGGACTTCCTTTGGTGTGGAATCCTTTCTTTGCAAAAATATACCCAAATTCAATCGCCAGGATGACAAATCATTGGCTTTCTTCATTTATTCACACGTGAAGCTACTTTAGCATTTTGCTTTCAATCATTTCCTTAATCTGCTTATGTAACTTCTTCACTAAATCTACCTTTGAATTAGCATCAATACTCACAAATTTATTAGGTGGCAATGGTAATAAATCAATAGGAGTAAGTGGATTAAAACCATAAACAATTTCAAATGGAGAACAATTAGTAGTGCTATGAACAGCCCTATTGTAAGCAAACTCTACAAAAGGTAAACAATCCTCTCACATCCTAATATTCTTTTCTATAATTGCCCTAAGCAAAGTAATCAAAGTCCGATTAACTACTTCAGTTTGGCCATCAGTTTGAGAATGGCAAGTATTTAAGAACAACAGTTTAGTTCCTAACTTTCTTCATAAAATACACTAAAAATGACTCAAAGATTTAACATCTCTATCACTAACAATGCTCTTAGGTATGTTATGCAAACGCATAACTTCTTTGAAGAACAAATTAGCAATCAATTTAGCATCATCAGTTTTATGACATGATGTAAAATGAGTCATTTTACTAAATCTATCAACAACAGTAAAGATACTATCATGATCCTTCCTAGTTTTAGGCAATCCAAGCACAAAATCCATAGATTAATCAGTCCAAGGTTCATTAGGAATAGGTAATGGTGTATATAAACCATGCGGTTTCAACCTAAACTTAGCCTCCTTACATGTTATACAATGCTCACAAACCTTATGCACAGTAAAGATACTATCATGATCCTTCCTAGTTTTAGGCAATCCAAGCACAAAATCCATAGATTAATCAGTCCAAGGTTCATTAGGAATAGGTAATGGTGTATATAAACCATGCGGTTTCAACCTAAACTTAGCCTCCTTACATATTATACAATGCTCACAAACCTTATGCACATCATTTTTCATACCAGGTCAAAAGAAATGTTCTATCAGCATATATTTACTAAAATGACCTATCAAGCCTCCTCCATGTGCTTCCTTAATTAACAATTCTATCATAGAACACTTACGAATACATAATATATTTTCTTAAATAATAAACCATCAAACAAGTAAAAATCATTTGAAGCAGCCCATTAACACAAGATACATATATATCACCAAAATCATCATCATTAAGATATAACTCCTTAATATGCTCAAAACCCAATAATTTAGCACTAAGAGAATTAATCAAAGTATACCTTCTTGACAATGCATCAGCAACCACATTCTCTTTACCTTTCTTGAAACTAATCATATATGGAAATGTTTCTATGAATTCTACCCATTTGGCATGCCTATGATTCATCTTATCTTGACCCTTTAAATGCTTTAAACTTTCATGGTCAATATGTATCACAAACTCGTTAAGCTACAAATAATGTTTCCATGTATGCAAAGCATATAACTCCTTATCATATGTTGGATACTTCAAGGCTGCCCCACTTAACTTTTTAATAAAATATATTAGTGGTCTTTGATCCTGCATAAAAACAACTCCAATTCTTATGTCACTAGCATCACATTCAAATTCAAAAGTTTTATCAAAGTTAGGCAAAGCAAGCAAAGGTGCAGTACACAATTTATGCTTAAGTACATTAAATGCATGCTTTTGTGCATCACCCCAAACAAATCTAATATTTTTCTTAACTAACTCATTCAAAGGTGTAGCTATAGTGCTGAAATCTCTAATGAATCTCCTATAGAAATTAGCAAGCACATGAAAGCTCATCACTTCACTAGCATTCTTATGTCTCGGCCAATCTTTAATAGCCCTCACCTTTTTCTCATCAATCTCAATACCTTGACTAGACACCACAAAGCCAAGAAAGTTAACCTTATCCATGCAAAAACTACACTTCTTAAGGTTAGCATACAACTTTTCACGCCTAAGAATGTCTAATACAACATGTACATACATAACATGATCAGCCAAGCACTTAAAGTAAATTAGAATTTCATCAAAATAAACAACGATAAATTTATCCAAGTACTCACGCAACACATGGTTCATCAATCTCATGAATGTGCTTGGTGCATTAGTAAGACCAAATGGTAGAACAAGCCACTCATACAACCCATATTTAGTCTTAAATGTTATTTTCCACTCATCACCCACATTCATTTGAATTTGATAGTAACCAAATTTCAAATCCATTTTTGTGAATAAACAAGAACCATATAACTCATCAAGCATATCATCTAATCTAGGAATAGGATGATGATACATTACAGTGATTTTGTTGATGGCTCTGTGATCCACACACATCCTCTATGTTCCATCCTTCTTTGGCATAAGAATGATAGGAACCGAGCAAGGACTAAGACTTTCTCTCACATACCTCTTAGAAATCTTCAAATTTCTGCATAAGATCAACAAACACACTAGTTAAAGATGGGTTATGATCATTAGTGGCCAAATAAGCCCCTTTGCACAAAAGTACAAATATAGGCTGATTGTTGTACAAAGTATGTCTAACCTTACGTGTCCTAGCTATCAAACTCACATTCTTTTTTTTTAATAGGCTGAATTTGCTTTCCTTTTAATTTTCCCTTTTTCGCTTCATTCTTTTTATTTGCACTATATATATCTTCGCTTATTTTACTTTCACTCTATTTGCCACGACCCACTCTGTGGACCCGTCACCGGCACTAGGGAATGGGTAGGCTTAAGTCCACCGAATCCCGATTTGGGAGAATTCTACCAAAAATTCGGTAGAACCTCCCCTACAACACGGACATTTACCCCCCATAAAAACGGGTCCAGGACCTGCCAGAAAAACACTTCAAATATCCAACAATTCAAACAACGGGAGTCGGGTCCCCAGACTTCACTATTTTCCCAACTCCGCCACACAGCACAAAATACGAGGCAGGAAAATCGACATATAATTATTTTTGACTCACAAATATCAAATACTCAACACAAAACAATAAGCACGAATTAAATCAAAGAATTTCCAAAAATTACCGGAACGCTCGATCGCTCGGTGGACTCGCCTCCAACCATCGGAGTCTAATCTACGATTCGAGCTCACCATCGGACTCGAAACGACGTGCTGATGACGATTCCCGCTTCTGATTTTCTGATCTGACCCCCGATCATCCCGAGAGATTTACGAACGATCTCGGCCGTCGATTCACAAACGGAGTCCAATCGCCACGAAACCGATGCCATTGCGAAGCTTGAGTTGAGGGCAGTCGGGATACGTCCTCCGATCGTCCATCCTCCGCCGGAGCTTGCCGAAAAAGCCAAAAAATACGTCTGCCACCTACTTCGCCGGAACTCCCTCCTTCGGCCACTAAAATTGACGCCACTGCCGCCAAAAGGAAGCTCTCTTCGAGGGGAGCCGATCGCCACCAAGATCGGCCGGAAACGGCCGAAACGGCCTTCGAAAGCCGCTGCCCCTTCTTATTTTTTTTTCTTTTTTTTTCCTCGCTACTAATGCCGCACTATTGGACTCATGGGCCGACAGACTCTTCTTGGCCGCCACAGTGAGCCACCTACCTCTCTCTCCCGATTTTTTCTTCTCTCTTCCCGACACTCTCTTCTCTTTTCTTCTTCTCCATATCGACTTTAGGCCCCCAAACTTTCCTTTCTTACAATTAGGTCCCTCAACTTTCTAAATTACGACAATTTCGCCTTGCAGAATTTCTAATTAACCCTAAACTTTTCTTTAGCCTTTCAATTAAGCCCCTAGCTAATTAATTTGGGCCAAATTAGAATTATTAAAAATACACAATTACATAAATACCCCTGCCGACACATTTATTTACAAAAATACCAAACATCTAAATTTCCATTGAAACCCCATATTAATGAAATTACACTTTTAATCCTCATCTAAAAATAAATTTTCAATTTAGTATTAACACAAATTAATTTAAATAATCAATTTGCTAAATATTTTCCAACTTAAAATTTAATACCACTAGTTAATTAAAATACTTATTTTCCCTAAATTCCTTTTATAAAAACACCTTTTATAATTTCTCCACAATTTTCTAACATATAATTTTATTTATATAAATATACATTTGGGGAAAATTTGAATAACCAAAATATAATTATTTCTCAAATAATTTACCTAATTAATTTCTTAAAAATTCAAACTAATAGGATATAGAAAAAATGACTCCTTTATTAGTCTAATATTAAAATTCAAAATTTGCATTTAAATTATTCCAACTAGACCAAGTAAAAATTAAATTAAAAAAGCCGTCCTCGAATTTTAAAAAAAAAAGAGGCTTCACACTAAGATTGAAACTAATTAGGAACCTCTCATCTCCACTTGGCTTCTCGGGAACTTCCCTCGGCAGAAAAATAAACTCAACCACAAGACCCATTGACAAAACCCTTAAACAAAAGTGGCGAACCTGAGAATCCGCGATCCTGACTTACTGCTCCTCGGAAATCAAATTTTCACTTGCTTCCACACACTGAGGGTCCAACTCGAGCAAAGGATCAAAATACACTTTCTCAACCCAGACCTACGAACCACTGGATTTGACCTCAGAGAACATTATCTGGCGGCAAGTCCAACTTGCACGCCACCCTACCAACCTACCGAAAAAACCAAGGGTTTCCACACAAGAAGGGCCAACTCTGATCCTGCCAAAAATCCACTCACCAACTCCCTTCCTAATGACGTGGCCCTTGCACGCACAGAAAAAAAATCCTTAACATCCACATCACATCATCCTCGACATAACATCCATCTGATCGCATCAATCGACACAAACCATGCCATCCTGACACAAGGTTCCTCTTTGACTGAAATCCAAAAGTCTTTGACTGAAATCCAGAAGTCTCCTCTATAATCCAACGTGGGGCCTACAACACCACAGACTTACTCTCACAGCAACTCAGCTCGTCATCTAGAGAATTCTCAAGCTAATATAATTTACTTGAAAGATTTACTTATTTATTTACCTCATAATCATCACTGATAAAAGCTTTATTATCTTGGACAAATACTTTTGTAAAATCATAAAATCTCTAGCCATTTTTCTTTATAAAAAGTTCTACAATATCGCGCACTAGGGTGATGATGCCCCTATCACCAAGGGTTGCAATGCATGATGTATGATGCATGCCTTAAAATGAATTTATGCATGCCTAATAGTGAAATGCCATAATGCATTCTTATGGGTCTGGGCGCAATATTATATTTAAAAAAAAAACACTTGTTCTACTTAGAAAAATAATAGTGTTTGCTTAAGTTTCCTCTGGATTTCGAGCGTCCGAAAATACTCCTACCACCTTTCCTAAGCTCCTTACAATCACCAAACTCAACCATAAAAGCTCTGACATCCGCTCGACTTCCTAGGCACTAACTTCGACGCTACTCACTAAGGCAATGCCTAATGCGATGACGAGGCAGTCCATGACACGACTGCAACCTCGCTCTGCACTAAATCTGACTGCGGTGCCCACCATCGAAACAACAATTGAAGCATCCAAGGGCCTGACTGCACTAATCACTAGGAGAAAGCAGAACGAGTCTACCGCGCTTCAGATCTTCCCATCGCTACAAAGCTCATCCTCAACACAGCACCAAAGACAAGCTTACGAGAAAGGAAAGACTGACTCTCTAACAGTGAAGGCTGAGACACAGGAGTCAATGAAAACAATAAGACAGACTTGATCCTAACTCCGCAGTACTAACAAAAATCTTAACTTAGGTCGAAAGAAATCTAAACCTAAGCTCTGATACCAACTTTGTCACGACCCACTCTGTGGACCCGTGACCGGCACTAGGGAATGGGTAGGCTTAAGTCCACCGAATCCCGATTCGGGAGAGTTCTACCGAAAATCCGGCAGAACCTCCCCTACAACACGGACATTTACCCCCCATAAAAACAGGTCCAAGACCTGCCAGAAAAACACTTCAAATATCCAACAATTCAAACAATGGGAGTCGGGTCCCCATACTTCACTATTTTCCTGACTCCACTACACAGCACAAAACACGAGGCAGGCAAACCGACAGACAATTATTTTTGACTCACAAATATTAAATATTCAACACAAAACAATAAGCATGGATTAAATCAAAGAATTTCCAAAAATTAACGGGCCAGAGAAAATTACCGAAACGCTCGATCGCTCGATCGACTCGCCTCTAGCCACCGGAGTCCGATCGACGATCTGAACTCACCATCTGACTCGAAACGACGCGTTGATGACGATCCCTACTTCTGATTTTCTGATCTGACCCCCGATCATCCCGAGAGATTTTCCAATGATCTCGGCCGTCGATTCACAAATGGAGTCCGATCGCCACAAAACTGGTGCCATTGCGAAGCTTGAGCTAAGAGAGTCGGGATACGTCCTCTAATCGTCCATCCTCCGCCGGAGCTCACCGAAAAGCCGGAAAATGCTGCTGCCACCTACTTCGCCGGAACTCCCTCTTTCGGCCACCAAAACCGACGCTGCTGCCGCCAAAAGGAAGCTCTCTTCAAGAGGAGCCGATCACCACCAAGATCGGCCGGAAACGGCCGAAACGGCCTTCGAAAGCCGCTGCCCCTTCTTTTTTTTTCTTTTTTTTTCCTCACTGCTAACGCCGCCCCCTTGGACTCATTGGCGCCAGCCATGTAGCCCTGATGGACTCTTCTCCGGCTGCCAGGGGCGGCAGCGAGCCACCTACCTCTCTGTCCCGATTTTTTCTTCTCTCTCCCCGATACTCTCTTCTCTTTTCTTCTTCTCCATATCGACTTTAGGCCCCCAAACTTTCCTTTCTTACAATTAGGTCCTTCAACTTTCTAAATTACGACAATTTCGCTCTGCAGAATTTCTAATTAGCCCCAAACTTTTCTTTAGCCTTTCAATTAAGTCCCTAGCTAATTAATTTGGGCCAAATTAGAATTATTAAAAATAAATAATTACATAAATACCCCTGCCGACATATTTATTTACAAAAATACCAAACATCCAAATTTCCATTAAAACCTCATATTAATGAAATTACACTTTTAATCCTCATCCAAAAATAAATTTTCAATTTAGTATTAACACAAGTAATTTAAATAATCAATTTGCTAAATATTTTCCAACTTAAAATTTAACCCTAAATTCCTTTTATAAAAACACCCTTTACAATTTCTCCACAATTTTCCAATATATAATTTTATTTATATAAATATGCATTTGGGGAAAATTTGAATAACCAAAATATAATTATTTCTCAAATAATTTACTTAATTAATTTCTTAAAAATTCAAACTAATAGGATATAGAAAGAATGACTCCTTTATTAGTCTAATATTAAAATTCAAAATTTGCATTTAAATTATTCCAACTAGACCAAGTAAAAATTAAATTAAATTAATTTTAAATAAAAACTCATTATTAAATATATAAAAATTCCGGATATTACACTATTTTTCTTAGTCCTTGCTCGGTTCCTGTCATTCTTGTGCCAAAGAAGGATAGAACATGGAGGATGTGTATGGATTGCAGAGCCATCAATAAATTCACTATAAAGTATCGTCATCCTATTCCTAGATTAGATAATATGCTTGATGAGTTATATGGTTCTTGTTTATTCACTAAAACTGATTTGATATATGGTTATTATCAAATTCGAATGAATGTGGGTGGTGAGTGGAAAATATCATTTAAGATTAAATATGGGTTGTATGATTGGCTTGTTATGCCATTTGGTTTTACTAATGCACCAAGCACATTCATAAGATTGATGAACCATGTGTTGTGTGAGGACTTGGATAAATTTATCGTTGTTTATTTTAATGATATTCTGATTTACTCTAAGTGCTTGGCTGTTCATGTTATGCATGTACATATTGTATTAGACATTCTTAGGCGTGAAAGTTGTATGCTAACTTTAAGAAGTGTAGTTTTTGCATGGATAAGTTTAAATTTCTTGGCTTTGTGATGTCTAGTCAAGTTATTAAGTTTGATGAGGAAAAGGTGAAGGCTTTTAAAGATTCACCGAGACCTAAGAATACTAGTGAGATGAGGAGCTTTAATAGGCTTGCTGGTTTCTATAGGAGATTCATTAGAGATTTCAGCACTGTAGCTACACCTTTGAACGAGTTATTTAAGAAAAATATTGAATTTATTTGGGGTGATGCACAAGAGCATGCATTTAATGAACTTAAGCATAAATAGTGTACTGCACATTTGCTTGCTTTGCCTAACTTTGATAAAACTTTTGAAATTGAATGTGATGCTAGTTGTATAGGAAATGGAGCTGTTTTGATGCAAGATCAAAGACCACTAATATATTTTAGTGAAAAGTTAAGTGGGGCAGCTTTGAAGTATCCAACATATGATAAGGAGTTATATGCTTTGGCTCGAGCTTTGCATACATGGAAACATTATTTGTGGCTTAAAGAGTTTGTGATACATATTCACCCTGGATGTTTAAAGCATTTAAAGGGTCAAGATAAGCTGAATCGTAGGCATGCCAAATGGGTGGAATTTATAGAACATTCTATATGTGATTAGCTTCAAGAAAGGTAAAGAGAATGTGATTGCTGATGCATTGTCAAGAATGTATATTTTGATTAATTTTCTTAGTGCCAAATTGTTAGGTTTTATGCATATTAAGAAGTTATATCTTAATGATGATGATTTTGGTGATATATATGTATCTTGTGGTAATAGGCTGTTCCGAATGATTTTTACTTGTTTGATGGTTTCTTGTTTAAGAAAAACAGATTGTGTATTTCTAAGTGTTCTATAATAGAATTGTTGATTAAGGAAGCACGTGGAGGAGGCTTGATTGGTCATTTTTTGGGGTAAATAAAACCTATAATATGCTGATAGAACTTTTCTTTTAGCCTAATATGAAACATGATGTGCATAAGGTTTGTGAGCATTGTATAACATGTAAGGAGGCTAAGTCTAGGTTGAAACTGCATGGTTTATATATACCACTACCTGTTCCTAGTGAACCTTGGACTGATTTATCTATGGAGTTTGTGCTTGGATTACCTAAAACTAGGAAGGGTCATGATAGTAACTTTGTTGTGGTTGATAAATTTAGTAAGATGGCTCATTTTATACCATGTTATAAAACTAATGATGCTAAATTGATTGCTAATTTATTCTTCAAAAAAGTTGTGCGTTTGCATGGCATACCTAAGAGCATTGTTAGTGATAGAGATGTTAAATTTTTGAGTCATTTTTGGCGTATTTTATGGGGAAAGTTAGGAACTAAGCTGTTGTTCTCAACTACTTGTCATCCTCAAACTGATGGCCAAACTGAAGTAGTTAATTGAACTTTGATTACTTTGCTTAGGGCAATTATAGAAAAGAATATTAGGATGTGGGAGGATTGTTTACCTTTTGTGGAGTTTGCTTACAATAGGGCTATTCAAAGCATTACTAATTGTTCCTTATTTAAATTATTTATGGTTTTAATCCACTGACTCATATTGATTTATTACCATTGCCATCTAAAAAATTTGTGAGTGTTGATGCTAATTCAAAGGCGGATTTGGTGAAGAAGTTATATAAGCAGGTTAAGGAAAGAATTGAAAAGCAAAATGCTAAAGTAGCTTCACGTGTGAATAAAGGAAGGAAGCCAATGATTTTTCAACCTGGCAATTGGATTTGGGTACATTTTCGCAAAGAAAGGTTTCTACACTAAAGGAAGTCCAAGTAGAATCCAAGAGGAGATGGTCCTTTTCAAATACTTGAAAGGATTAACGACAACGCATACAAAGTGGATTTGCCAAGTGAGTACAATGTAAGTGCTTCATTTAATGTGGCTGACTTGAATCCTTTTGGTATAGGTGATGCTTTTGATTCAAGGACGAATACTTTTGAGGAGAGGAAAAATGTTATGAAACAGCCTACACACCAAGAGGATGACCATGACTAAGGAAGCAAGGATAAAATTGAGGAGATTGTCAATCCAATTATTTTGCCTCAAGGACCTATAACAAAATCACGAGCCAAGAAGATTCAACAAGCGTTAATTAGTCATCTACAAGATTAGATGAATTTGGCTTGTAATAGGCTGCAAGGAATCCAAGGCTTAGAGACAAGATCAAATAAAGTTATTTACAACTTAATTCAAGTTCAACTTCAAAATGAGCTTACTTAAGTTTGATTTTTATTTTTTAGCCTTGTTATTTGAGTGAAATTAAATGTTTGTATTTTTGTCATAATGGATTGTTTAAAACATGCCAATTTAGAAGCCTATTAGTTTTATTGCTTTGATAATAGGTTGTCCAAACTTGTTTATGTTAAAACCCATAAGTTGAGTTTGTTTATTTTAGGATATGAGTTTTTAGGCCTTGTAAAGGCTATATAAAGGCCTAAAACGAATTTCACAAGAGATGATTGATAAATTACAACCAAAAGGCTGTTTTCTTTGTCTTTATATTCTTGAGTAGAATACATGCTAAAGGAACATGCAAGTAGGCTGATCACCTTCTTGTGGAGTGTTCTGAATCTGGAACTTAGAAACAAGTTTTCTTTATTTTAGATCTTTGATCATCTTTCTAAGTAATTTGAATTCCAGCATTCTTAGGGATTGAGATTGAATTGTTATTAGGGTTCTCAAGTTAATGTTGTGGGGGTCCGTACTAATCAAAGAGGTTCTCAGACTTATTTTTGGAGGTTCCATATCATTTTTTGTTTTTACAAAAAAATAATATTCTTTATTATATGATTTGTGTTATCTTATTATTATTATTGTTTTACTTAATTAGTCAGTTTTTAAAATAAAAAGGTAAAATAGTTAACCACTTAGTAAAGCAAAATCTTGAATAATACAGATAAAAACACATGCATTGCCTTAAAAAATGTTAATACATCTGAAAGAGAAACTATTCTACTTCATAAAATTGAATAGAAAACCTGCCTTTACTGGTTCTTATATCTCAATCCATGTCTCTGTTTACCCATCTGAATTTTTTTTTTATTGATGTCATTTCTCCATTAATCATGCAAAGACACTCTAAAAGCTATGAAGCACAAAAAGAAAAAAGGAAGAAAAGGAAAAAAAGATTGATTCATTTGCATTTTAAATATAGTACACTAAAATCACCTGCATTTGATTCTACAAAACTGTTTAAAATCACAATAATGGCCACAATTGCACTTGTAGAAGCATGTTGCAAAGAAGGGGTTGCCATGGATTTTAATTTATAACTAAACAGCTGTGGCTATCTCACTCCAATCTTCATACTTTATATGCACCTTTAATAGAAAAGTTTAAAAAAAAAACACTAAGCAAATCTAACTTCTATATGTCACCACGAAAATTTTAAAATAAATAAACTAATTAAATAATTCTTAACGTATAAAACATAAGAATATACAATATAAGTATAAAATAAAGCATTTGAATGCGCTATCTAAGTCTAGAGTTAGACTTTGAATTAGAATTAAGTGATAAAGAGCTTAGATATATATTTTATAATAAAGATAAAAATGATAAATTAAATAATTTCATAATTGCTAATTGGACGATAAGAGTCAAACCGTTGCAAGTTTTGACAATTCTATTTCTTTTAACTTTACCAGTTTTAGCGAATTAGTTTCTGTGTAGCCAACAAGATGAAATGAAAAAGGTTTTTTTCTTTTTAAAAAAAAAGAAAAGAAAAGTTAATAAACTTTAAAAGAAGAAGAGAGGAAAAAGAGAAGGGAAGAGAGGAAAAGGAAATTAGGAGGAAATGTTTAGAATTTGTAGGTAGTGTAAGGTTTAAGGGCCTTTGGGCAATAACTGAAACTGTAGTTAGCCAAACAATCTATTTGTTTGCTTCTCTTAAATAAGAAGGGTAAAAGTAAAAGACTCCCAAGAGATTAATTTACATAATATCTAAATCTCTGTTCTAAAAGTTAAGTGATAGAAAACTGTATAACTTGATTTAATGGAAAAGAACGCAGAATCTTAATTCTGCAAGGAATACTCATCACTGATTATGTACTTGTGCATGTTTCCATAAAATTTATCCATATGTTAAGCTATAATCAGCAACTTATTGTCAATCATTAGCCATATTTCAAAATCAAGTAGCAAGCAGTATAAAGAACACTTTTTTCACCTTCATGTAGTGGGTATCCAAGTCTACAGCTGCTCTTTGCTCAGGAGTTTTGCCTTTAAGAAACGTATTGCAATTGATACAGTTTGGCGGTCAAGCTGCAAGGAACAAAAATAAGTTCTTTCATGAAGATATAGTTGGAGTGCAGAATAAGAATAGATGAGGGCTTTTTGGCTATTTTCAAAAGAACAGAGTCACAAAAAAATGTACGCATACAAGCGGTTTGAAAAAGCATGATAATTACCTTTTTTATCAACAAAATTGAGATTCCCAAGACTCTTGTACTTATGTATAAGCTTGCATTACAAACTGACTAATGAATACAGTTTTCAGGGGCATCATTTTAAGAGATTATGAACCATAATAAATATTGAACACTATGGATTTAATAAAAGCACATAATTCTTTTACTAAAATCTATGAGAGGAGAGATTTTTGCTGTTTTTATGAATTCAAACCAAAGGTATCAATTATGACAGAATTTGCAAGGCACGACCAGTTGCTTATAACCTGTAAGCTCAAAGCCTCAATTGCACTGATATTGTGTTCAAATAAGAGTAAACAGAAGCCAGTACACAAACAACCTAAGATTCATACTTCCAGCCAAAAATCTAGCTTTTATATCCGTTTTAGTAAAAGCCAACTGGGAACCTTTTTCAAGGTTTTCATATTCAGTATATGCATACAGAGAATATCAAACTGAACTGTGATCCAATTAGATTTGGCTCAGCACTGGGATTGCCAAATCCTCCGTGTCATTTTAATGTCAAGATCCACTTTGAAACCCAAGTAAATCTTAACCTCTCAACAGAACCTGCCTTATAAAACTCTGCCAGGCTTTGATACTTAAGGTATATGTCTGACTATAAGCTGACTGAAGATTTCTGAGCCAACTTATTCAAATTCAACCACATAGTTGGTCCTCTTTCACTACAATGGCAGCTTTCAAAAAATGTTCTATTAGTTTTATATGTTATTGTTCATGATTTGATATTTGGAAATGTATACCATGAATCCACAATTTAGTAGATTTTACTTTGCGTAAACAGCTTGAGCTCGTGTAGGCATTTTGAAACTCTATAGGCTACAGGCATCACCTAAGATTTGAGTAGACTTGGATGTACTACATAAGTAAAACTTCTTGGATTGCAACAGAAGGACAAGAGCACATGAGTAGATATCAGTTCTTATCTAAGTCTTTCTAAAGCTTTCTTCCTACCACATAAACAGATTGCAACAGGAACTATAGCAAAAGCATATGACAAACCCCTTCAAGCTGATTTCCAAATAATTTTATCTGCTTTAAGAAAATAAAAATTTGACAAAGAAAAAGAGGTTGCAGGATTTACAAATATAAATTTGCGATTCAAAGAGAAATGAAACTAATCAACTTTGCAATTAGAAGAAGGAAATAATAATACCTTGGGTAAGCATTCGAAACCTCCACCAGTCACATTAAGCAATGCCAAGATAGAATTCTTTCAGGCTGTTGCTGCTAACTTGCAAGCTATCATAACACCTGTTTCAGAAGTAACACATAAAAAATCAATTGACGAAAATATTTCACTATTGATAAAGAACAAATTCAATTTTTCCATATTCTATCATAAAAAGTGTCATATATCACTTTTAAGTATTGCAAACAATACAAGGTAAAGATGAACACGTTTACTAAATATAAGGACTCACCCACTGAATGCCCAGATGATCCAGTATAGCAATTGCATCTTTTGCCATAATTTTGGTTTTGCAACCAATAATCACAACTCCATAAAATCGGTCTTATTGCTTCCTTAATTCACTAATGGTCAGTTTGGGATTGCTGTTTTGAACATTAGAAAAGCAGGCTTAGACTTTTTTCTTTTATTTCATAGATTAATTTTTTAAATTTTTTTCAGAAACCTGCTTTTCTAAAAAATGCTATCAATTAAAAACTGCTCTTTTTCCATATACTGGTTCATTAATTTGGATCATCCATTTAAATTCCAAAATGACTGAAGAAAGAATAAAATAAAATCAATAAAGAAGAAGAACAGAGGACATACCTATGATAAGGAGGACTTTCGTTGGTCTATAACCGTAAGCTCTGTAGGAAATCTCAATGCCATTGTTGCAAGCTCCGTCTGAATGTGGCTGCTGTGTGGAGACCTGCAAAACGGTATCGTTTGACCGGAAAAACAAAAGATTTATAATCAAAATCAGAAGTGGCCACACAGGGTCAAAAGTCAAAACTATTTAGAGAAAATTGCTTTTTCCTCTTGAGTTTCCACTGTTTTATAGTCAACGTTCCTTTTATTTGAAAATGGAATAGTAATGTCCCCAAACTGGGTCTGCTACATGCTATATCTTTAATAAAAAATGCCTTCTTCTAAAAAATGCCTTCTTCTACGTTGGCATTTAAAGAAAACTCAATGGCCTAACTTATGTGCTTGCAGGCACACACAGTTGAAATACAGTGACATTATCAGAACTTGATTTGGCTGTCGGATGATCTCCGTTGGTGGCTGCCTGATGATCCCCTTTGGTGGCTGCCTGATAATCCCCGTTGGTGGCTGCCTCATGATCTCCATTGGTATTAGGAGTACTTGATGTGGCTGCCTCATGATCTCCATTGGTATTAGGAGTACTTGATGTGGCTGCTTCATGATCCCCGTTGGTGGCTGCCTCATGATCCCTATTGGTGTTAGGAGTACTTGATGTGGCTGCCTCATGATCCCCATCGGTGCTAGGAGTACTTGATGTTGCTGCCTGATGATCCCCGTTCGTTCTAGGAGTACTGTTGGCACCATCTTCTTCATCCTTAACAATAACAAGTTGAAACCAGAGCTGATCACCATTGCAACGAAATGTCCAAAACTGAACAGTGGGATTATTTTGGAAAAGTTTCATGTTGTTCGTGACCACTTTGGGATACCAACCAGTCGCTAAATTATAACTGCTGTTATTCTTCATATTCCACTTCCTTAAGGATAATTCGATCCCCTTCCTATCATCAGATTCAGATGGTCCTACGAACATAACATTTATTGCTTTCAAGTGTTTGCCATCGCGTTCATTCAGCATCCTAATTTCCTCATCTCTCAAAAACCCATTATTTTTCACCTGATTTAAAGGTATTGAAACCCTATTTTGGGTCTTGGCTATATCAGTATTCGTGAGTTTCTTTGTTATTAACAGATTTACCTCAGAACCACCCTTTTCTTCTACTGTTCTCCTTAACACACTTGGCCATGCCACTTCTTCAGAATTATTCATCTTCTTCTTCTTCGACAAGTTCTGATCATTCACCCCAACATCATTACTAAGTTGAAAGCACCTTTCTGGAGGACCAGCCCTAACCTCGGCAATGCTAGTTCTCTGTTGGTGTTCAGTTGTGTATGCAGAAAAGCTAGGCCAGTTTCCTTCTTCAACAACCCTCTTTCTTTTACGTGCACCGCTCCTCTTTTTCTTTGTTATTTCACCAAATCGAAACCTGGGTTCACCATTCTCTTCAGCCTTTACGCGAGAAGAAGAAGAAGGAGATGCATTATTCCTTTTATTAGAATGGAACATTATAAATTCCTCAATGACTCTTTCAGTGAGCTTGTCTTCTACCTGGGTTATGATTTTTGTAGTTTGTTTAACCTCATCCATAACCTCATCAACCAAATATATGAAAGGATAATCGTCGCTTTCACATTCAATGTATGCATTTCCGACACTCTCCATCTTTCTTCAAAGATTCACCAGCAAATATATATAGAACAGTTATGAAGGAAATCTATAAGACATAAACAGAGAAATTAACGATGGATGCAAATTGAGGGAAACGACTTAGGGTATTATATACAGTAATAATTGGACAAGTCGGCTCCTGAACTATTGTCCTAATTAAATTGAAATTTGATAGTCCCAATATTACATGATTTATCTAATAAGAATCCTAATTGAAATACAACTTGAAAGTAACTACACTACATAATATAAATACCTATAAAAGATTTACATAATGTATTTATTTTTACTGTTCGTTTATTTTAAGTATAACAATACAGATGAAGAGGAGAGCACCCAGTGTTCTTTTTTTTAATGCTCAATTTTAGTTTAATATTTCTTTTGTTGTATCTCTTTCTTTTTTTTTTTTTTGAAGAGCTTTTTCTTTTCTTTTTTAATCATGGTATGTAGGACACTAATTTACATGAATATTGACTTGGTACACATACTTGCAATTAAAATTTGAGCTCTTTTTACAATGTCATCTCCTATATATATATATATATATATATATATATATATATATATATATATATATAATATATTAAAGTTATTTATTACTAATTATAAAAATAACTAGTATAAATTTTATGTGTCGTGAATAGGTTTATTTGTAGATAAATATTATAATTTAAGATTTTTTTAATCAACATTAACACTAGAATATTCATTTATGGATAAATATACTATAATTTAAGGATTTTTATTATTATTATTAATTTAGAAATGTTTATGATATTCAATTAATGATATTAATTTTATGAGTATTAATGAGACAATTAATTAATATTCACATTTGTGTCGGGTTAGGGTCGAATTCGAATTTAAACGTTCGGACACCTGCTTCCCTAATTCGATTATTTAAAGAGATACGAGTATAAAGTATTCGAATCCGATATCCGATAGCCGTTTAAATGATATATATATACATTATGTGTATGAAATAAAATAATAAAAAATTAAAATTATAAAGTTTATTTGAAACTACCTAGTTTAGAGTTTGTATTCTTTTTGTTCTTATTAATTTTAGTTAATATATTTTAAAATTTAATTATTGAAACATGTACTAGTTTAATTACTTGAATATTTTTATAAATTGGTATTTAATAATTAGGGTACCTACTATTTATTTAAATATTTATAAAATTTATTTAATAGCTATATATATATTAAATGAGTTTTTATTGGGTTCGGATAGTATATACATATTTCTATTTAGATTTGAGAATGTTCAGATAACAAAGATAATTTTTAAACTTTGATTTACATATTCTTAAATGAACAGTTAGGAATGCTTGAGCTAATGTGGTGAAAAATGAATTTCAGCTGCATCATGGAGTCTCAATCGACGGCTTTTCTGTTACACCACCAAATACCACATCAACAAATTCCAATTCCAAGTCCAGCATTCCAAATTTAGTTCCAAAAGGATGGGATGTTATTTTCTTATTATTAATATATTTGCAGGTTAATAATTTGGTTTGGAAAAACTTTTGAACTAAAATTTAGTAGATTTCATATTATATCAAACTATAGAAATATGTAAAATAATAATTGTCACGATCCGCTATGTGGCCTGTAACCGGCACTAGAAAATGGGTAGACATAAGGCCACCGAATCCCGTAGTAAGTCTGACACTCACTAATTTAATTAAATTTTATCTAATATTACTGATGTCACAATTTATCTTAACCATTAAATTCTACATATTTAATTTCGTCTGCTAGTAGAATTAGACAAGACCTAAAACTTCTTAAACTTAATTAATGAATTTGTCGGAAAATCGACATCAAGTTTCAATTTTAAGGGACTCCCTTTATTTCCAGATTACAAAGAAGAAAAAATGGATTTAGAACATAAAATTACAACTAATAAGTCTATTATTTCTACTGCGAAGAATTTAAGATTTTACAAGTCAAACATACCAAATCAATTACATCACCTGATGATAAAGGAGTCAGGTTGCTAGATAAGAGCCGCGGGAAAACTAACAATCACAGATATGAAAAACAGTAAAATTGAGATTGTCAATTTTGAGGGTGAGTTAAAATCATATATCCAAAAATAATTACAAATACTTTAATAACACATTTAGTTAATTTGAAATAAATATTAAGTCATACAAAAATAAACGTGTCATGCCATGCTTAAATAAAAATAACTTCCACATACTATGGGACGGAGTACCTCAGCAGAACCTTAATCTCAACACTAACATCTCGACTCTCTCATTCTAACAGAATTGGCGCCCAGAGAGCGAAGCTCGACCAGGAACCTTAAATCCAGTCCGGTCACTTAAGTTTCCAAATAAGCCGGCGCCCAGAGAGCAATGCTCGACTAAGGACCTTTACTTTGGCAAACACACTCTACTAAGCCCAGAGAGTAATGCTCGACCAGGGCAAGTCCTAAATTTACCTTTTAAAATTTACCCTTTTATCTCTTTGCTATCAGTCTCGGATTCATACCGGCGCACTCATCAAATAGCATGTTCTACAGCCGTCCCATCTCGAGTCAACACGAAACAGTAAAATTATAATGCAGAAAATGAAACTTATATAAATAGCAATTAAAATAACTGATTAAAATATTAAATCATGTAATCAGAATTATTTCGTATAATCTCAACATAACACATGTAAACAGACATATGACAACTCACAGCTTTGACGACTTCCTAGCTCTGCTCCGATGCCTCTGGTGAAGCGAGCCGAACTGACGGATTATCTAATCACGGAAAACAATTAATCAATAACGTTGAAACATTTGACAATTAACTCTAGGTCTATATTCCTAGGACTGATTGTCTAAAAACTCGACTTAGGTAAATTCTACCAAAAATTCGACAGAACCTCCCCTAAAATACGGACATTTACCCTCCGTAAAACGGGTCTAGGACCTGCCAAAAAACACTTCAAATATTCAACAATTTATTTTAACGGGAGTCGGGTCCCCGAGACTTCACCATTTTTCCCGACTCCGCCACACATCACAAATCACGACTTAAGGCAAACAGTCTGACAAACAATTATTTTAACTCATAATATTTTCTAATGCTCAACACAATTCAATAAATACATAAATTTTACCAATAAATTCTAAAATCAACGGGCTAGAGAATTACCGAGACGCTTGATCGCTCGGTCGACTCGCCTCCAGCCACCGGAGTCTGATCGACGATCCGAACGCACCAACGGACTCGAAACGACGCTCTGATGACGATCCCCACTTTTGATCTTCCGACCCTACCCCCGATCATTCGGAGAGATTTACGAATGATCTCGATCGTCGATTTTCAAACAGAGTCCGATCGCCACGAAACCGGTGCCATTAGGAAGCTTGAGCAGAGGAGAGTCTGGATATACCCTCGGATCGTCCATCACTCGCCGGAACTCGCCGAAAAAGCCAAAAAATGTGGTTGCCAACACCTTGCCGGAACTCCCTCCTCTGGCCACCAAAACTGACGCCGCCACTCCCAAAAGAAAGCCTTCAACTCACCAATCATTTTGAGACCAAAATCGATGCCAAAAGACGTCGGAAACGGCCAGAACGGCGGTAAAAAAACTGCTACCACTTCTCACACTCTCTCGATCGCCGGTGGATCGTTGCTGCCTCATGGGTCTCTGCTTTCTCTGGCCAAGACCTCCGGAGCTCGCCACCGCCGGCCATGGCGACGCAGCTCCCTTCCTCTTCTTCTTCCTCTTCCTTTCTTCTTCTTCTTCCTCTTTCTTTTCTTTCATTTTCCTTCCATATCGACTTTTGGTCCTTGCACTTTTCTTCCTTACCATTTGGTCCCTCAACTTTTTTAATTACAACCATTTCATCTTGCAAAATTTCTGATTAACCCTCAAAATTTTCTTTTACTTTTCAATTAGGCCCCTAACTATTTAATTTGGGCCAAATTAGAATTATTAAAATATACAATTACATATGTACCCTTGCTTTTAAATATAAAATTACCAAAAAGCCCTTGCTGATATATTTAATTATAAAAATACCAAACATACAAATTTTCATTAAAACCCTATATTAATAAAATTATACTTTTAATCCTTATTCCAGATTAAATTTTTAAATTTAATCCTAATACACAATTAATTTAATTAATCAATTTACTAAATATTTTCCAATTAAAATTAACACAATTTGCTAATTAAAATTTATCATTCCTCGCTAATTCTTTTATAAAAATATTATTTACTAATTCTTTCATAACTCTCAAATATAGAATTTAATTTATATATATTCATTTGGGGAAAAATTTGAATAACCAAAAATATTATTTATTTCTTAAAAAATTTACTTAATTAATTTCTTAAAAATCAAACTAATTGGATATAGAAAATAACTCCTTTATTTGTCTATCATAAAAATTCAAAATTCCATTTAAACCATTCCAATTTAAACCAAGTAAAATAAAGTAAAATTTATTTAAATTTAATTATTATTAATATTATCATTATTAAAGAAAAATTCCGGATATCACAATAATGATAGTAATAATAATAATAATTAAAAGAATTTCTATTGTTTCTTGAAATTAATCAACTCTAGCAAGTTCTTCAAAAGTATATACTTTATTTATGCAATCACACAAAGAACAAGGTGAAACAAAGAGTAAAAATAGGACTGAGCACATGAAGTGAGATAAAGAATTGAATTCGAAATATTCAGAATTAAAAATTACTATTGACCCTTTGGTTTTTTTCGAATAGAATTATTGCCATAATTTATTGGATTAAATTCTATTATTTTTTGAGGTTTACTTTAATATAAAAGTCGGTTTTTATATTTTTTTATTATATTAAAATCTCTTTGAATTTTTATCAGACTAATTAGGCTTAATATATGCATAACCTCCTGTACTTGATAGCATTGGTCATGTTGCTTTCTTAACTTTCATAGGAGCCATTTAAGCACATCTATATGTCTTAAATATGACTTACAATTACAAACACTAAGTTGGAGTATCAAAATTTTGTATTTTCAACTCTGGCTTGCTTGGACAAATGCTCCACTTTCTCTCGCTTATGTACACAAATAACCCACTTACTCTTATTGTTTTTTCTTCACCTCTCCGTTCACTTTTTCTTTTTTCTTTTTCCTTTTCCTTTACCTTTACCGCTTCTCTCTTTCTCTTTCTTTGGCTTTTACATTTTCTACATTGCGAAACGGGCCCTTCAAATTTTTATCATTTCTTTAAGGCTTAATGTCTATGAAATTTCAAACCTATTAATGCAGCTGTCACGACTTGATCTGTGGGCCCGTGACCGGCACTAGGAAAAGGGTAGGCTTAAAGCCACCAAATCCCGTAGTGAGCCTGAATATTCACTAACTCAATCAAATTGAAAACTGGACTAAATCTAAAGCACTTTTTCCATGATTAACCTTAAATCAATTGGTACTATAAATTAAATTCGGTCCGCCAGCATAATTAGGCGAGACTTGAATTTATATAAAATTAAACGTTGATAAGTCTAAATTTTCTACTGCGGAGAATCTAAAATTTTACAAGTCAAACATACCAAATCGATTATATTAACCCGATGATGAAGAAATCGGGCTGCTAGATAAGAACTGCAGGAAGACTAACAATCACCTGAAAAACAGTGAAATTGAGACTATCAGTCTCGAGAGTGAGTTAAAATGATATATCCCAAAATGAATATAAATACTTCAATAAGGCATTTGTTTAATTAAAATAAAATACGTGTCATGCTATGCTTCTGTAAAATAAAACAAAATAAATTTTAGTTCATACCACGGAATGGAGTACCTCAGTAGAACCCTAGCCCCATCATTAACAGTCTCGACTCTTTCATTCCAACAGAACTGGCGCCTAGAGAGCGAAGCTCGACCAAGGTCCTTAAGTCCAGTTTGGCTACTTAATTATCACTAACAGTCTTAGCCTTTCGGCTCTCTTACTACAATAAGACTGGGGCCAAGAGATCGAAGCTCGACTAGGATCCTTAAGTCCAGTATGGTCACTTAAGTTTCCAAATAAGCCGGCGCCTAGAGAGCAATACTCGACTAGGGACCTTTACTCCGGCAACACATCTACTCAGCCCAGAGAGCAATGCTCGATCAGGGCAAGTCTTAAATTTATCCTTTTTACTATCTGCCTTAGATTTCTACCGGTGCGCATGCGGTCCTGATGCAACCCATCAAGTGGCATGTTCTATTGCCGTCCCATTCCGATTCAACACGCAATCAATAAAATGATAATGCATAAAATGAAACATATATAAATAGTGAATAAATAAATAATTAAAATATTAAATCATGTAATCAGAACTATTTCATAAAATCTTGGCATGACACATGTAAACAGACATATGACTTTAACTCACAGTTCTGACGACCTCCTAGCTCTGCTCCGATGCCTCGAGTGGAGCGAGCCGAACTGACGGATTTATCTAATCATAGGAATAATTTAATAAAAAAAAAGTAAAATATTTGACAATTAAACTTAGGCTTAGATTCCTAGGACTGACTCTCTAAAAATTTTCGACTCGGGTAAATTCTACCGAAAATCTCTCAGAACCTCCCCTAAATTACGGACATTGCCCCCCGTATAACGGGTCCAAGACCTGCTAGAAAACACTTTAAATATACAGCGATAAAATAACGGGAGTCGGGCCACCCAAACAGCATTATTTTCTCTCGACTCCGCAACACAACACAAACACGACTATTGGCAGCAACTGGAACTCCACTTTCCACAAAATTCCAGTATTCTTTCGAACGTAGGAAATTCTCCATCAACATTACCCAATGATCATAATGACCATTAAATTTGGGAATAGAAGGTTGCATAAATGTATTTTCTATTGCCATCACTCTCTCACTCAGTATTTTGCTAGCTGCAGTTATGCTTTCTCAAGCCTGCGTGAGGCTCTGATACTAGAATGTTAAGAAAAGAAATTCAGTAATAGGAATATCTGATGAAAAATACCCATAACTTTATTAAAGTGCAGCGCTACATATAAATAGGCAAGCTTACAAATAGAAGTTCTAAAAGAAAGCAAATTAAATCTAAACTACTTGCTGATTTCTAGCAACTATATAGGTAAAAACAAGCCAACGTCTTCAGTAGCCTAGTACAATAGAAGACTTATTCAAAGATAACAACTTTCGGAATTCTAGTAACATAAATATATCTAACACTCTTTGGCTTTAATCGAAAAGAGGGCTAGAAGAAGAAGAACCAAAGGTTGAAAACTTAGCAAGAAGGAGATCAAAGCCTATGAGTTCATGAGCAATGGAGTTGACAACTAAAAATAGCGTTAGACGATAAAAAATGCTCAAGAAAAATTTGGCACCCAAAACTTCAAAATGGCACTTCTCCCTTCTTCAACGATGGCAATAACGAATTTTTGTCCCAATCAACTCGTATTCTCACGGGCTTTTATTTCATGGTAGCATTATCATCTGATTTGATCAGAAACATAAAGTTAAAGAGAGAGGAATCTGCAACATATATTGAAAGAGAGAGAAAAGTAATGGGATTTCATCTGAGTTTTCTCTTAATCCCCTTCTTTGTGTCATAGTTCGTTAAATCTGCAATATAGATTCAGATCATATTCCTGCTATTTATGTTATTGCTCTGCTATTGTTTTATTCAGTTTCTTGATGATTTGTTATTGCTCTTCATATTCTTGTTAAGAAGTTAATACTAAAAGAGAGACTTTAGACTATTTGGATGAGTTTGGTGATTTGGTAAAGTAGGCATTTGTGGAAATTTTTAGAATTTGAACTTCGTTTGTTAATTTCTCCCACTTGTCAAAGCTTGACTTTGCACTCGTTTCTACAACCTAAAACAAGTTTACTTGTTTAGTTTTTTTTTGTTTTTTTACTTATTTAACTTCTAAGACTTTTTAAATATTTCAACAATTTATTTAGATTTAATTTTAAATAATTAAAAATATTTAATGTGAAAAAATATGAATAAATAAATTCGATTAATTACCACGTCATTTTATTTGGATTTAAAATGAATTTCGGTCAAAATTATATATTTTCTTTTTTCTTTTTTCGAAAGTAGACATCATTAATAAATTATTAAGACAGATTATGATCTAAAAATTACATCATCTAATAAAAAGGAGGACAGACCCCATCTACACAAAGCTACCCAACACCGAACAAGCATAGTTTGCTAACAAGTCCATAATCATATTAGCTGGTATTCTACAGTGAACCAATTGAAAATTTTCGTACTCATGTAGTAAAGATCAAATATCATCTAAAATAGTACCCAACATAGAGCAATCTTCCTGATGCTGATGAAAACGTTGAACTACTTACAAACAAATTCTAGAAGAGTGACTGAATCATGCAAAAGGAGATTTTGTGCAGCAGACATTTGAATTTAGCCATAACAGTCCCGTGCAATTGCTCCCATGCATGCATTGTTCGTTGTTGCATTTGTTGATCCATCCACATTAAGCTTGACCCAATCTATTGGCGGACACTTCCAACGCACCTGCTGCACAATTTCTGCTGGATGATCAGTTAGTTGTGTAACCCAAGCAGCCTTATAATCCTGCATTGCGTTAACCGCACTGGTGATGACTGCTGCAGGATCAAATTCATTATTGTCCCACACAACTTTATGACGAGCATACCAAATATACCATAACAAGAAGAGCAGCATATGTTTCTTGAGGAAGAATTTCAAGAAGAACTGCCAGCCAGCAATTAAAATTTGAATATTCCAAATTGTTGACGTGATCCCAAGAGGCAATCCGAACAAAACCAATTGACTCAAGTGGCATTTATACAAAATGTGTTCAGTGGTTTCTGAGACAGAATGGCATAGTGGGCATAACACATCATTAACTTGTGCTCTTTTTGCTAGCTGAACTTTCGTTGGAAGATAGTCCTTGGTAGCACGCCAGATAAAAAATTTGATCTTATTTGTACTTGTGAATTCCATAAATTTTTCCAAAGAGTAGATTGAACAGAAGAGGATGATAAAGGAGGTTTTGACAAACCGAAAGCCACATGGTAACCCGATTTAACTGTGTCCTCATCTTTGTATATCGTCAAATCATAACATCATTCAATCTTCGCTGACTTAGTGTCTTTACACGTTCAACATCATGTGGCCATAGGATCTGTCGTAATAACCCCTCATTTCAGGAGAAATTGTCATGATTAATAAAATCTGAAACTGTCATATGGTTATGAGCATTAACCATGGGAGTATAAAGCTTTGGAAAAGCTTTTGGAATCCAATTTTCACCCCAAACTCGAATTGAATAACCATCTCCTACTTTCCATACATATCCTTGATCCCATAATAAAGGATTTGATATTGTGAGAAGATAATTTTATTCATTGATATGAATGAGTATATATACAGGTATCAAAGTGACTAATTAGGAAACTAATATATGTACATGATTATAATACATAATTAAGGTTGACTTAATCAAATATCTTGATTGATGGCTGTATCAATGTGATTCTTCATTATCAGTGCTATCATGCCCCCGCAAGATAGAGCGTCTTTCTAGGATGCCTATCTTGGACCAATGATTATGAAATTTCCGACGAGGTAGAGCCTTTGTTAATGAGTCTACCAGTTGATCATTGATATGGATATGAGAGATGCGTAACTGATTCCTTGCCACCTGGTCGCGAACGAAGAAGAAATCTATAGCAACATGTTTCATTCGGCTATGAAAAATAGGATTGGCATAAACATATGTGGCACCAATATTGTCGCAGTAAATGACAGGAGTGCTGGGCAGTTGAATATGATGTTTCGATAAAAGATGGCTGACGAAGTTGAGTTCTGCAGCAAAGGATGCAATTGCTCGATATTCTGCTTCAGTGGAAGAGCGAGCAACAATATTTTGCTTCTTGGAACTCCAACTTATTGGAGTGGCCCCCATGACGATCATCAGAGTCACCTGCCCAATCATCATCGGAAAACGTATGAAGGTTGAGAGTAGAATTTCGTCGAATGAGCAAGCTATAATCAAGAGTGCCTTTGAGATAACGAAGAACACGTTTGATAGAGTTCCAATGAAGACTGGTTGGGCGATGCATGAATTGAGAAAGTTTGTTTACTACAAATGAGACATCTGGGCGAGTCAATGAGAGGTACTGAAGTGATCCAACTACTTAGCAGTATTGAATGGCATCTGTAGGAGTACTACCATCATTGAGTGTCAAGGTCTTAGTTGAGGAAAGTGGTATGGACACAGCTTTGGCATCTTGCATATGGGTCTTGTGGAGGAGATCACTAATATACTTTTTCTGAGATAAGAACAGCCCTCGAGTTGTGGTATACGCCTCAACACCAAGGAAGTAGGTCAATGTGCCAAGATCTTTGATGGAGAACCGGCAAGCTAGAGTATGTATAAAGTCTTGGATTCTTGATGTGGATGAGCCAGTGACGATGATATCGTCGACATATACCAGTAAGTACATAGTGTAATCTGAACAATGCCGAACAAATAGAGATGCATCGCAGGTGGAATTGGTGAACCCAGACTGAAGTAAAAAAGTGCGAAGCTCATGGTACCATGCACGAGGAGCCTGCCGGAGACCATAAATGGCTTTCTTCAGTTTGCAAACATGTCTCGGAAGTTGGGAGTGAATAAATCTAGGTAGTTGTTTCATGTAAACATTATCCGTAAGAGTGCCCTGCAAGAAGGCATTATTAACATCTTGCTAGCGGATAGACCAGCTGTTAGTCACAACAATTGTTAGAATTAAACGAATAGTGACAGATTTAACAACAGGACTAAAGGTCTCGACAAAATCAATTCATGGCCTTTGGTGGAATCCTTTTGCGATAAGACGGGCTTTATAATGAGCCATAGAGCCATCAGGATTTCTTTTAATTCTGAAAACTCACTTACAACCGACAATGTTTTGAGAAGGATGAAGGAACTAAGGACCAGGTTGAGTTTTGAATAAGAGCATCATATTCGGCCTACTCAGAGCATAACGCCATTCTTCATACTTGCGAGCTTGGGCAATTGTGGTCGGCTCATTTTGAGGAGGGGATTGGGTCGTGGTGTGGAGGTCAAAAATGGGTTTGGGTTTAAATATATTATTTTTAGAACGGGTTTGGATGCTTTGTGGAGGTGAAGAGATATGGGTTTGTGTATTTACTTGTGACGTTGATTGCACGGGATCGAGGTCAGGTCCCCGTACAGAATCAATGGCGCCTCCATGCTTGTTAGGTTGTTGGGTAGTAGCAGAATCTTCAAGAGTGATATTAGTGGAGTGAGGGAGTGAATTTTCTAATATGGTTGATTTGAGGAAGGAGATGATATGGACGGAGCGATTGGTAAATGGGTATTTAAGATTAGGTGAGGAGGGGTGGATTCAGGGGTAGGAGATAGAAAATCATTAGAGAGTGATGAGACAGATTGAGGTTGTAGCCAGTTTAGGATGGTAGTAGAGATATCAGTGATTGAATTTGCAGTATGCTTTATAAAAGAAAAAATACTTTCGATGAACACGACATGGCGAGATATATAGATGCGATTAGTTTGTGGGTCTAGGCAAAGATAAGCATTGTTTTCTAGTGAATACCCGACAAAGGCACATGGTTTTGATCGTGGTTGTAGCTTGTGAGTTGTATAGGGGCGAAGCCATGGATAACACAAGCACCCAAATATGCGTAATTTTTTGTAGTTGGGTTCTTTATGAAAAATGCTGAAATAGGGGGTGTTGTTATTGAGAGTTTTAGTGGGCATTCGGTTGATTAAATATACAGCTGCTTGGAAGGCTAGTGACCAAAATTTAAGGGGCATTAAAGCATGATGGAGCAGAGTTAAGGCAGTTTCGACTATATGGCGGTGTTTTCGTTCTGCAAGGCTGACATGATCAGGTGTATGAGGGGGTGATTTGAGATGTTGAATAACATGAGCAGCTAAAAGATGGCCAAGTAATTGAGCTTCACCACTAGAATTTGAGTAAATAGTTTTGATTTTAGAGTTGAAGAAATTTTTGATAAGTGTTTTCAATCGAGGAAATATTTGAGTAACATCTGATTTGTTTTTAAGCAAATATAACTACGTGTACTTGGTGAAACAATCTACAAAAATAATATAGTACCGATAGTGGTTGAAGGATGATAAATGAGCAGGACTCCAAACATCAGTAAATAGAACTTCTAATGGTTTATTGCATTGTAGTGTTGAAACACTAAATGGTAATTTGTAACTTTTGTTACATAAGCAAGCATTACAATGAGAAAACTTAGAGTTTAATTTGGAAGCAGGGAGATTGTGAGAGGAGAGGATTTGTTGGAGAATTGGAAGAGATGGGTGGCCTAAACGATGATGCCAATCTAATGAGGTAGGAGGTGAGGACAAGGTCATGTAAGTTTGAGGAGTTGTATTGCCATATATAGTTGACGTTGGCCAAGCATAGAGGTTCCCGTCATTCTGGCCGCGGACCAAGGATGCCCCCGTAGTCAGATCCTTCACAAGAAAGCAATTAGGAAAAAATTCAATTAAAGTGTTATTTTGAGTGCAAAATTGAGAGACTGAAATTAAATTTTGTGAAATGTGAGGAGCACATAAAACATTGCTAAGTTGAAACTAATTAGTGGGTGTAGAAAGAGTAGTGGAACCAATATGTGAGATAGGAATTTTATTACCGTCCCCGACCATAATATCTTCAGTACCGCCATATTCAGAGTGGAGTGACAGATTGTGCAGATCTGATGTCATATGATGAGATTCCCCCATGTCAAGTATCCAATTGTTGCAAAGTGTAGATTGCTCGGCAGTCATGTGATTAGCTTGAGGCCACAGTTGGGATCTTGGAGGAGGACGAGATCAACAGGTATGAGCAATGTGACCAGCTCTGTCACAAAGTTGGCAAACAAGTTGGGAAGTACCATGGGAGAGAGGAGGACGCTAATGTTGCTGGTTAGACAAATGGTTGTTATTGGGTCAATGATAGCCACGTTGATTTGATGAGGAACCACGACTGCCATTATTACTAGAGTGTGGACTGAAATTATTGTAAGAACCAATTTATTGAGAATGACCTGTGATGGTTGGATTGTTGGTAGTGCAGCCTCGCCCTTTTCGGTTGGAGCTTTTCTGATTATAGTGAGCTGTGATTGGTGTACCTCCCTTTTTCACTTCATTACGCCGAAGAACTGACTCTTGATCGAGTAGTTTATCATAAAGTTCTTCAAAAGAAATTGGAGTGTCTCGAGCATGGATTGTAGACACAAGAGACATGTAAGAGGGGCCAAGACCATTGAGGATATGTATGACAACAGCGCCTTCATCCACCGTATGACCAATGAGTTCAAGATCGTCGAGTATAGTTTTGATTTCCTGCATATATTCGGCAACTGATTTGCCTTATAAACTGACATTTGTGAGCGAGCCTAGAAGACTAAGCTTACGAGTATTAGATCTGTTTGCGTAGGCGGCTTTGAGCTTTGTCCACGCTTAAACAGATGTTCTAGAGTGAGAAATAATAGATTGTGCAGTACCCATGCATGAGACTTGAATGACATGGAGAATTAACCGATCTTGTCGAAGCCAGGTGAGGTGATTTGGATTTGGAATCAATTGTTTGGTTGCAGCATCTTCAATATTTTTTGCTGGACAGGGATGAGTGCCATCCAAAAATCCCACGAGCCCATACCCAAAGAGAAGATTCTCAAATTGAGATTGCCAGGCAGCATAATTCCCACCTTTTGAAAGTTTGATGGGAACCTGTATTGTGTTAATTGCTACAATGGATGAGGTTTGGTTGGGTACACGAGTCCCTGATAGAGTAACTTGAGTGGAGACAGAGGTAGAGGATGAAGAGTTTGTGTGAGAGATGTTAGAAGAAGTCATGGTTGTTGGTTGAGTTTTGGAGGAAAAGGAAGGAAAAGAAGAATGTGGTGAGCCTGCAAGCTTTTCTTTTACAGCTTGCGCTCTGATACCATAAAGGATTTGATATTGTAAGAAGATGATTTTATTCATTGATATGAATGAGTATATATACAGGTATCAAAGTGACTAATTAGGAAACTAATATCTGTACATGATTATAATACATAATTAAGGTTGACTTAATCAAATCTCTTGATTGATGGTTGTATCAATGGGATTCTTCATTATCAGTGCTATTACATAACCCTTTAGAAGCATAGATACTTCTCCACGAATAGTTTGGTGGATTTCTCAACTTGGCACATGATAAACTCCCAATAAGGAAATATTTGGCGAATAAAATGTTGGCAACCAAAGAATCTGGTTGTTTACTAATACGTCACAACTGCTTATATAACAAGGCCAAATTGGATTCATACAAAAAGCGAAATCCCATACGACCATAAAGCTTAGCCGTGCATAATCGACTCCAACTTGCCCTATGAATGCCTTTTCCTTTATCACCAAAGCTACCCCACCAAAAGGAATTTAAAATCGTATCAATCCTATCGCAAAAGAGATTTTGGAAGCAAAAACACACACATGGCATAAGTTGGCAATGATTGAAGGACAAACTTTAACATGATTTCTTTGCCACCCTTAGACAAAAGATGGCTGCCCATTTTGTTCGGGTAAAATACCCCGTTGGTACCAAACCTTAGCCAGTTATATCCATTTGTACCAAACCTTCAATTTGTTTCATTTTGGTAACCCTCCTATTATTTCGGTTACTTCTACCAGTACCAATGAGGAATCCGACAGTTATTTGTTGATGTAGCTGGCGAATTTATAAATGACTACAAACTACTTGCCACATGTGTTGCTGACTCATTTATTTTATCCTAGTCAGCAAATAAATAACCTTTACCCCCAACTAAATAATTGAGACAAATTGATATACTTATGAGTAACTAAACAATTGAGAAAAATTTTATTATACCCAAAAGTAACCACTTTACCAAAGATTAGAATGAGAAACGTTCTACTTTCACCTCTATTGTCAACACTCTTTGAGCTTTTGCTTCATAGTTTTTTTATACAACTATAGGTGCATACTTGACTAGCGAGTAAGGGAGAAACATGAAAACCCACCAGAATACTGTAAGTACATGCACCTGTAGTTCTTCTGAGGTTATTGAAAGAACTGAAGTTCTTTTCATGTTAAATTTGCATTTTTGTATGCGTATTGTATGCTGCATTACTTTGGAAGTTAATAATGCATGAGGCTAGGGTTTTCTCATTACTTGCTACTGTGAAGAAATCTTTTTTATCGATTGAATGTTGATGATGTTTATTAATACTGTTTCTCTTAAAGTAATTAATGTATGTTTAATTAATTTAGGATAATTGTATTTTGCGGTGCCCAATTCCGAGTGCTTTAGTTTGTATTGGTATAATTATGGAGTTGATGGTAGAGGTCAGCTTAAGCTATAGGATATGGGAGCTGTTGATTTTTGCAGTTTAGATAAGATGTCTAGGTTAGAAATAGATTCAATAGCTAGAGAGTTAGGAATGAAACCTGAAACAAAAATTATTATGTGGAAGTATTCTAAGAAGAGTATGAATGATGGATTGAGAAGCCTTGAAACAGATAGTGATGCTTTAACAATGGAAATGTCTGTGGAGGATTGTAAAATGATGCATATATTTAGTAGGGATAAGTTTGAAGCAATATAAAAAGTTAGGGAAGAAGTTGGGAAAGAAGTTGGAGAACCACATGCTAGTGAAGAGGCTTTAAAAAATATGTCTGAGATGGAAGGAGAGGAACCACAAAATGAATAAAATATAAATGATGATAGCTGTGAGAGTAATGAGAATAATGATGCAGATTCAGAGGACAGTGAGTTTGTGACTCTGATTATGACCTCAGGGATGAAACTATTGATGATGATGCCATGTTTGATAAGTTTGTTGATAAGGAGCTTGAGAGGGACATACCATCTGAATCTGAAAGTGCTAGGCAACCTGTTGAGGAGTTGTCTGAAGAATTATATGCGACAGTATATGCTCCATCAGATGAGCTGTTGTCATGCTCCTCAACTGAAGACAGTGATGCAGATTCAAGGAAGCATAGGTAGTTTGTGTTTAATAAGGAGACTGACATGGCGAATTCTAGCTTCAAGATTGGAATGCTATTCAGTTCCTTCAAACAATTCAAGAATGTAGTTAAGAGCTCATCAATCAAAACTAGGAACTAGATAATTTTTGGACCAAATACAAAGCAGAAATACAAGGCTAATTTTCATCTAGGATATATATAACTGTAACTCTTTTATTAGTTGTGGTATATACACAAAAGTGTAACTCTTTTTTATTTATTTATTTATTTATTTATATATATAAGTGTTTTACACTTTGGTATCTCATGATTAACACATAATTCATTATTTAAAATTAATAAGGGATAATTACTATTTATCCTCTATATTTTTCATATTATATTAGTTACTCCCTAACATTTACAAAATATTTTTTTTATCCTTTTATTTCGTCATTTTATACTAAAAACTCCTTTTATCAGAATTATCGTTAAACAACTGTTAACTAGGTTTGGTTTTATACTATTTGCTCTCTGATTTTTGGTGTAATATATAAATTGCCCCTTATAGTTTATTTATTATACTAAACCCCCTTGTCTAATTCTTATGCAAAAATCAATTTTAGTGTCTGTACAAAAATAATTAACTAGTGTTCTTTAATTACTCTAATTTTTAGTATAATTAAATTCTAGTAAAATTTAAATATTTTAAAAGTATTTATATTAATTAAAATATTAAAAATTCATAAAATTTAAATTTAAATTATTAAAATAAAATAGATATTATTCTTATTATTACTTTTATTACAGCAGAACTGTAACTTTAATAAGAAATTTAAGGATCAAATTATATTTTTTATCAATTTAGTTCTTTAATTGCATTGATTTTCAAAATGCAAGGGAATTTTAGTATAATAAATAAAATATAGAGAGCAATTTGTATAGTACTTAAAAAATCAGAGAGCAAATAATATAAAACCAAACCTAATTAGTAATTCTTTAACAAAAATTTTGACGGAAGGGGTTATTAATGTAAAATTATAAAATAGAATGATGAGAAAATATATTTTTCAAATGTTAGAGAGTAACTAGTATAATATGGAAAAATACAAGAGGCAAATAATAATTATCCCAATTAATAAATATATATCAATTATCTATTGGTTTAGTGTATAAGTAAGGACATACATCAAACGTAGGCAAGAATTTTTCGAAAAAGAATTGCTCCCAAGATGAGATAACTTCCTTGGCAAGGCTGTCGACAACCATTTTACCTTCTTTGTAAATGTAAGAAGCATAAACACAAACCTCCATGTATCTAAAGGAGTGCAAACACTTAGACCATACTGCCCGAAGAAGAGAAATAACATGAAAAGAATCAAGATAAAATATAAAAATATTCTTCACTGTAATTACAAAATAAACTAGTTTTTAAAACTCAACTCTACTTGCTATTTCTTGTTTGAAATATAGAATAAGAACTTAAATGCATTTCGTGTCATAACATGTTTCCAGCTTTTCATGTTATGTGAAAACAAATATAAAAAAAAAAAAAAAAAAGAGACAATGTTATCTTAAAAGAATAAATATATTATATTACAATTTAGGAATTGTTGTATCATGAACCCGGAAACATGAAGAATCATATATCAAAACTAAAATATATGTGTATTGTTAAGTTACAAAGTTAGGCGTGTATTTTAATAAATAATGAATCTAAAACTTATTTAGTTAAATATTAATTGGCATCTTATATTATTAAATGGTTAATAGACAAAAAAATAAATTAATACCACAAATTTAAACCATTACAAAATAGATGAATTAATATATTATAAAATATTTATTTTATCATGTCTTATTCCTTTTATTATATTATTATTAATTATTATAATATTTTTATTTCAATTTTTATTATTTATTGTATTTCATATTTCTTTTTTATTACTATACCAAATTCATTTTTAAGAATATATTAATATTCTTATAAAAAATACTATATATTAAAATAGTAAAAATTTTAATTAATATAGTTAAGAGTAAACATATGAGTAAACTAAACTTTATATTCAGTAAATCTCACATTAATAACATATGAATATATATTTTATAAGTAATGAAACTAAAGTTTATGTTTAATGATCCTAAAATTTATGTTTAATGAACCTGACACTAATAGTACATAAATTTACATTTTATAAGTAATAAATAGCATATCAGATGTTAAGAACAAGCTCATAACTAAAAATTAGTGAATATACACTTTATATTTAATGAAACTTACACTAATAACAGATGTATATACAATTTATAAGTAATAAATTTAAAATTCTGATACTAATAACGAATGAATGTATACTTTATAAGTGATGAATCTAAAATTCATATTTAATGAACCCGACACTAATAATAAATGAATATATATTTTATAAGTAATGAATATAGTGTCTGTACATAAATAAAAAAATTAAATAAGATAATAACTAATATTTAATAATAAATAAAATAATTTTTAAAATTTAATAGTTTATAAAATTATTAATTTACTAATTTCAAATATAAAAATTATATTCTGAATTTTATGATTAATTAATTTGTAACATTATTATTTTATTATCTAAAAGACTACGTAAGGAAAAAAAAAAACAAATTGAATGCAATTAAAAAACAAGCAAACAAAATCCTATAAAAAAACTAGTCACTTGTAAAATGACCCAAGAAATTTACAATATTATGTGTATCTGGATGTATGATATAATTTACCACAATTTAGTATTAGTTATTTATTCGACGTTATTGAGTTTGGCTACGGAAAATCGTTTAAATTTGTCTTCCTATTGTTTATTCATCTCTGCTTTTTTTTTTTTTATCCATTTGCATTTCTGATTATTTTTTAATTTATTTGATTCTTTTCTAGCCATTTCCACTTGGTCGCTTGTTTCCGAAATATTTAATCATGCTTTTTCCAAAGCCATAAGCTTGTAGCTAATCATTCTTTTCTTTCTGGTCCAAGCAATTCATGAAATAAGCTATTATCCATTGTTATTTGTCCTCCTTCTTGTTTTTTTAATTAATCAAGTTGTATCGATAATTATCATATATTAATTAGTTAGATTATGTAATTTAGATAAATATTTAAATAAAACAAGATAAGAAGTAAAACTCAAAGTGACATTCTGTGAGGAGGGATCAACTTATTTACCTCTCTCTCTTATATGAGTTGATAATGGATCATTTAAATATTGATAAACATAAGACACTTTAGTCATTAAAAGAGCCGACTTATTAAACTTGTTTCATTATACAAAAAGATATCAATTCAAAAATTAGCCAAGTGTGAGAAAACAAACAAAGTCTTTGAAAAATGTAATCGGCCTGTTTATAATTGATTTACTAGTTTAAGAATTTGTAGATTTATAAAAATTTTAATTTATTAGTATTGTTCATCAGATGCCCGCTATGCGCTTAATTTATTATTATAAAAACTATTTTATATATAATATAATATTTATTAAACATATTTAATTATTTTATAAATATATTTTTATTATATAGTAAGAATTTATGTATTATTATATAATTTAAATTTATATTGAATTATTTGAACTCTATCATATATATATATATATATATATATATATATATATATATATATATATATAATTATATATATATATATAATTATTCATCGATTTTTATAAGATTAAAATTGTATATAGAATTATAATAGTATTAAAACTGAAATAGATTAACCACTAATAGAGATTAGAAGTTTAATTATTAAATAATTCTATTATGATTAAAAAATAAATTAATTATATATATAATTAGGAATTAGTAATTACTAATTAATTTATAAATTTTAAATTTCTCTTTTATTTATATTTAATATTAATTTTATTAATCTTATTTAATATTAATTTAAATCTTTTATTTAATAATATGAATATTCATTTTTATTTAATATTTATTTTAAGTTAAAATTAATATTTTATTTTATTAATAATTATATTAATTTTTTATATATTATATAATATTAGCGAGATCATATCACCTTGTTCTAGAATATACCATGACGATATGTTTGTGTTAAAACAATCGCATTTACTATATACTATTATTTAGAAAGCAGTTGTAATCATAAACAACTAAATGTGTTTAATGGTAAATATCAATAATTTGGTGAATACCTACTAATTGCTCAAGCCTTAATTTTAATGAGAGAAATCATAATCAATTTTTTCTTTTAATTAGAAATCATTCCAGAAGAATACTTCATCTATGCGGCAGTCATGCTAGACAATAGACTGAATGCATTTAGGGCCACCATCAAGCCAAGTCATATTATCTTAGACAGACACACCATATTTGGCAAGACAATGGGCAACTGCATTCCCTTCCCGAGTGATAAAAATGACATCAAAAATAGGATGATCAACTAGAAGCCTCCAAATATCTTCAAGGATAGGTCAATCATACCTAGGACCTGGGCCTTGGAGTGAATCAAAGAAATAACTTCACCGGAGGTAGTAGCAACCAAGACTGTGGAACAATTGATAATGGCTGCCAACATGATGCTCTCTCGAACTGCTACTACTTTAGCTATATGTACCGTCACGATCCCATCTGTGGGCCCATGACCGGCACTAGGGAATGGGTAGGCATAAGGCCACTGAATTCCGTAGTAAGTCTGACACTCACTAACTCAATTAAATCTCATCTCATTTTACTGATGCCACAATTTATCTTACTGTTAAATTTTACATATTTAATTCGGTCTGCCAGAAGGATTAGACTCGACTCGAAATTACAGAAAATTTACAACTGATATATCTACTATTTGTACTGTGGAGAATCTAAGATTTTACAAATTAACATACCAAATCAAATACACCACCTGATGATGAAGGAGTCGGGTTACTAGATAAGAGTAGCAGGAAGACTAACAGTCACGAATCTGAAAAACAGTAAAATTGAGACTGTCAGTCTTGAGAGTGAGTTAAAAATCATATATTCAAAAATAGTTGCAAACACTTCAATAACACATTTATTTAATTGAAATAAACATTAGGTCATACTTAAATAAAATAGTTTTCACACACTACGGGACGGAGTACTTCAGTAGAACCTTAAACCTAGCACTAACATCTCGATCAATCTCAACACTGACATCTCGACTAATCTCAACTCTAACATCTCGACTAATCTCATTCCAACAGAACTGGCGTCCAGAGAACGAAGCTCGACCATGGTCCTTAACTCCAGTTCGATCACTTAATGTTCACTATCAGCCTTAGCCTTTCGGCTCTCTTATTCCAATAAGACTGGCGCCCAGAGAGCGAAGCTCGATCAGGGACATTACCTCTAGTCTGGCTACTTAGGTTCCCAAATAAGCCGGCGCCTAGAGAGCAATGCTCCACTAGGGTCCTCTACTCCGGCAACCACACTCTACTAAGCTCAAAGAGCGATGCTCGACTAGGGCAAGTCCTAAACTTTCCTTTTTAAATTTACCCATTTACCCTTTTTCCATCACTCTCGGATTTACATCGGTACACTCATCAAACTAATATATTCTATTGTCGTCCCATCTCGTATTATCATGCAATAATAAAATTAATGATAAAGGAAGGGATATATATATAGTAATAAAAAAGCATGATACACATGAAATAATTAAAAGAATAATTTAAACTTGCAATCAAATAATCACAGTAGCTATTCAAAAATTATGCATGACACGTGCATAACCGATATATGATTTTAACTCACAGCTTTGACAACCTCCTAGCTCTGCTCTAATGCTTCGGGTGGAGCGAGCCGAACTAACGGATTTATCTAATCACAGAAAACAATTTATTAATAACGCTGAAACAGTTGACAATTAACCCTAGGTCTAGATTCCTAAGACTGACTGTCTAAGAATCTCGACTCGGGTAAATTCTACTGAAAATTCGGCAGAACCTCCCCTACAATACGGACATTTACCCCCCGTAAAACGGGTCCAGGACCTGCCAGAAAAACACTTCAAATAGTCAACAATTTAATACAACGGGAGTCGGGTCCCCAAGACTTCACTATTTTTTCCGACTCCCCCACACAACACAAATCACAACCATAGCAGGCAGTCCGACAACCAATTATTTTAACACACAAATATTATCTAATACTCAACACAACTTAATAAGCATATAATAAACTAGAGAATTCCAAAACCTACGGGCCAGAGAAAAATTTACCGAGATGCTTATCGGTGGGTCGACTCGTCTCCAGCCGCCGGAGTCTGATTGACGATCCGAACGCACCAACGGACTCGAAACGACGCGCTGATGATGATCCTCACTTCTGATTTTCCAATTCGACCCCCGATCATCTGAAGGAATTTACGGACGATCTCGGTTGTCGATTTACAAACGGAGTCCGATCGCCACGAAACTGGTGCCATTGCGAAGCTTGAGCTGAGAGGAGTCTAGATACGTCCTCTGATTATGCATAGCTCACCGGAGCTAGCCGAAAAATCTCAAAAACGCCGGCTACCCCAACTTTCATCTCCGGCCACCATTGATGTCGCCGCTATCTCCAAAAGAAAGCTCTCGCCGAGGGGAGTCGATGGCCACCAGAATTAGCCGACAAGGTTACCGAAAACGGCCGAAAAAGCGTCCGAAAGCCGTTGCCTTCTTCACGTTGTTCACATTGCTTGGCGTGGCCGCCGCCACGCCGCCAAGCCGCCCACCCGCGCCCCTGGTGGTCGGCCACCGACGATGTAGTGCCTCCTTCTTCTTCTTCTTCTTCCTCCGGTCTCCCTCTCTCTCCTCGATTTCTTTTCTCTTTTCTTCTTCCCCATATCGACTTTTGGTCCCTGAAATTTTTTTTTTTTACCTTTTGGTCCCTCAACTTTTTTAAATTACAACAATTTCGCCTAGCAAAATTTCTAATTAACCCATAAACTTTTCTTTAGCTTTTCAATTAATCCCCTAGCTATTTAATTTGGTCCAAATTAGAATTATTGAAGATATATAATTACATATACAACCTTGCTTTTAAATTTAAAATTACCAAAAAGCCCTTGCCGACATATTTCATTATAAATATACCAAACATACAAATTTTCATTAAAACCCCATAATAATAAAATTATACTTTTAATCCTCATCCCAAAATAAATTTTCAATTTAGTCTTAACACAATTAATTTAATTAATCAATTTACTAACTATTTTTCAACTTAAAATTTAATACCACTAGCTAATTAAAATACCAATTTCCTCAAACATTCTTTTATAAAAACATCCTTTAATAAATTCTTCCATAATTTTCCAATTTATAATTTTATTTATATATATATATATGCATTTGGGAAAAATTTCGAATAACCAAAAATATAATTTATTTCTCAAAGAATTTACTTAATTAATTTCTTAAAAATCAAACTAATTGGATATAGAAAATAAGTCATTTATTTGTCTAGCATTAAAATTTAAAATTGAATTTAAATCATTTCAATTAAACCAAATAATAATAAGAATAATAAAGTTAAAATTAATTTAAATAAAAATTTATTTATTAATTATTATTAATATTATCTTTATTAAAAAAAATTATGAGTATTACATGTACGAGCAATAGTTGAGGGATGTAATGAGAGGAAGTAGCATGAACTTTCCTAAGGCTATCTCTCACAACACACTCCTTACTAGTAGTTTTAAGATAATTTGATAGACATGCATGATGTTGATCGTAAAGGAGCCTATAGATGAGTCCTTGGGATGATCTTGTAATTTTTGGATTTTCCACCACCTTTGTCGCTTCGAATGGAATTCGGCTATAATGTAATCCCTTCCTCTTTAAGACTCTTGTTAGAGTTAATAGCTAGGTTGCATCGATGTCGGGTTCTCCATAAGATGACAACCAGCTCCTCCACTACTTTTTTGGGGTACAAGGCAAGACAGTTGAAAAAGAAGTCCTGAAAAATACACAACAGAAACCATTAGGGATAAACCTATGGAGATAATATTCACATACCTTATTGAGTTTGGGGCAGCTCCATACATCATAGAGGGTCGACTCCTTAGGTTCAAGATAAAAGGGGCAGTTGCTATCCAAGGACTTTCCTCCTGACCAGATTCCATCTAGTGGCAGCCTATCATGGCAAGCTTTCCATAGGAACACTTTCACTTTGGGTGGTAAAAAGAGTTTTTAAAAATGAGTCCAGCCATTAGAGTGGGGCGAAAGGGAAAAAGATGTTGCATGGTCTTAGATTTGCTAAGCATCCAATAGCCACTCTTCACCAAGTATGGTCCATTTTTGTCAAAGTTCTACCTAAGTTTAGGGGCATCTCTAGTCCCAACCAATAGAATATTAAGGATAGCTCGAGCTTCTTCTCCATCAAAAGACGCTTTAATCAAATCCGAACTTCACTGTAGAGTAAGGGATAGAATGAATACTTACAATTACAAGAGTTAACCATAAAGTTGAAATCAAGGCTCCGAGTAGAATAAGGCTTGGACCTAAAGGGTCTGGGGATCCACCTATCAAAATAGTTAGAAATTAAGCGCCTGTCTCCAACATCCACCTCGACCCTATTTCTATAAGTTCTTGACCCTAGAGGATGCTACACTAAACATAATATGCCTTAGACTTAGCTTTGGCCTATAAAAAAGTCGAGTTAAGCAAATACAAAGTTTTAAAGACCTTAGCAATAAAAGAGTCTGGTTGATGGATCAGCCGCTAGCTTTGCTTAGCAAGCATGGCTTTATTTAACAGACTTAAGTCCTTAAAACCCATATACCCTTATCCTTCTTCTTACCACAAAGAATCTTCCAAGTACACTAGTGCATCTTCTTATGGTCATCAATACTGTCCTACTAAAACCGAGTACAAAGATGGTGAATTTCTTGGATAAAGGCTATAAGGGAGTCTAAAGAGGTTCATAGAATATGCCAGGATAGCCTGGATCATAAATTTAAGAAGCACCCCTCTACCACAGGCAGAAAAAGCTTGTTCTTCTACCCCTTAAGTTTATTCTAAATCTTATTCTTTAAATCTTTAAAGAGACCACTTTTCGAACGACTATCAAAACTAAGGAACCCCATGTCATGATAGTCCACCCTAGGAACTTGCAAGCTAGATAAAATATCACGGCACAGGTTAGGGGGAGTGCACTTAGAGAAACACACTGTTGATTTGCCAAAGTTGATAATTTACCTCGAGGCCTTCGCATAAGTGTCCAGGATCTTTTTCACCCTATTATATTCCTGCATACTAGCCTGGGTGAAGAGGAGGCTACCATCTGCAAAGAATAGGTGTGATACTGAGGGCCTCATCAGCAACAAGAGAGGCCATGGATTGCCTCTTCATTTTCAGCTTTTCGAAGGAGAGTAGAGAAGCCTTCTACACATAACAAAAATAAAAAAGGGTGAAAGGGGATCGCCTTCCTAAAGTCCTCTAGAGGAATAAGGTGGCCTTTGGGTTCCCTATTAATTAAAAAAGAGTTAGAAATAGAAGAAATGCAAGACATAATCTTGGCAACCCATCCTGCAGAGAACCCCAATTAAATCATCACCCTTTTGATAAACACCACTCAACACGGTCATAAGCTTTTGACATATCAAGCTTAAGACCCAAGTAGCACTCTTTCTTCTTAGACCATTTTTTGAGAGCATGGATACATTTAATCCTAATAATAGCATTGTCTGTGATGAGTCTGTTAGAAAGAAAGCACTATGATTTTTAAAGATTATGTCAGGTAAAGCTTTCCTGAGCCTATTTGTTATGGCCTTCATAATGATCTTATAGACCACGTTGCAAAGGCTAATAGGTCTAAAATCTGCAACTTTGTTAACTCCTTTGACTTTCAAAATTAAAGCAATGAGGGTAGAGTTTATGTTACTAACCTCATCACCTTCACTGAAGACTCTCAAACAAGCAGAAATAATACCTTCGCCCACTATGTGCCAATGTTACTGATAGAATGGTGTAGGAAGACCATCTTTCGTAGGGGCTTTCGTAGGATGCATATGGAATATAACTTTTTTAACTTCTTCTCTATGGAATAAAGCATCCAACAACCTATTGTATGCATGTGAGACACACAAAACCATCGCCTATACTACATGCTTTGAGTTGTCCTCACTAGGCCTAGAGGAAGTAAAGGCCTCTTCAAAATGGTCTCTAATTATGCCCTCAATTTGATGGTCATTATCGCACAAGAGACCATTCTAATTAAGAAGACCCGCAATTTCATTCCTAGCCTTGCGAGGAGAGGCTTTATGGTGGAAGAACCTTATATTTTTATCACCATTTTAGATTTAATTGGCTCGAGCGTGCTGGTGCTATAATCCTCCTTCTTATACATGAGAACATCAAGCTTCTGCTCTACCTCCCTCAGTTTACACTAATTACTTTCGTTGGCACAACTGCTAAGGCTTTTAAGTTACTTTTTCTTGTGAACAGATTTTTATGAAAATCCTACGATTATGTAAATTCCACAAGTGAAGTAATTTGGAACAACTAGAAATGAAGTTACTTACCTGCCGGAGATTCCTATCATGTGGATGGATAACCTAGTTGTCAATGATGATAGCATTACACTTGTTGATGTCTACCCTGGCATCCTTAAAGTGGAAACGAGAAACTCATTTTTGCCTCTTGTTTCCATTACTACAACTATTTTGATGGATGGCAGCCAGAAGGGGCGGTGATCAGATCCCCAGAACTCGAGATATTGGACTTTCAAGTAGCAAAAGGTATCTCGCCAACTCTTAGTACACAGTATGCAGTCCAGTCTCTAGAATATGCAACTGCTAGCAGCCTGGCCATTGAACCAAGTGAACGAAGGATCATAAGAGCCGAGGTCCAAAAGGTTGCAATCATCAAGGGCTAGACGAATATTATCTAGGAGATATTGTGCAGGTTATTGTCCTCCTTTCTTTTTTGAAACCTTAATGATATGGCTAAAATCCCCTCCCACCATCCATGGAAGAGTATAATTATCTGCAGTCTTTGAAGTAGATGCTAGGAGTTTTATCTCCGTGACATGTTAGGATCACCATAGAAGGTATAAAATGCAATAGGAGAGAATTATTGTCACAACCCAATCTGTGTGCCCGTGACTGGCGCTAGGGAATGGGTAGGCATAAGACCACCGAAACCCGTAGCAAGCCTAACTAGCCAAAGATCCAAATAAACACATACATAATTATATACTATTAAAACAACCCAACATTTCACTCACAAATCTACATATAATTAAATTAATCCTCCAGCTAGATTACTAGTAAACATCCCATAATTTTTTTTAAAGACCTAATTCAAATATAAGATACTAGGTACATTATTGCGGAGAGTCTAAAATTCTAAATATTTAAAATACAAAAATAAGATTTAATTACAATAAGCCCGAAGGGAGAAGGGAAGTCAGGCTGTAAAAAGTATTGGCAGAGAACCTAGCTATCACTTGAAAAATTTAGAATTGAGACTGTCAGTCTGAGGAGTGAGTTAAAATCACATATCAGAAGTAAAACAAACATAAATATCCATGTGTCATGGTTGATATAAAATAATATGGTGCATCACAAACTAATAAGTGTCATAACATAATTTAAAATAATTAATTTTTAACTCTTAAGGGACGAGCACTTCAGTAGAACTCCAATTCCAGTAAGGCTGGTGCTTAGAGAGCGAAGCTTAACTAGAGTCCTTAATTCTAGCCTAGTCACTTGATTTCCAATAAAGCCCGCGCCTAGAGGGCAACGCTCGACCATGGACTTTTTCTCCGGCAATCAAATTTCCATAGCCTAGAGAGTTGTACTCGACCATGGCAAATCTCAAAAATATTCTTTTACTATCTCTCTGATTAATACCAGTGCGCACGCGGTTCTAATACAACCCATTAGGTGGCATGTTCTACTGCCGTGTCATCCCAAAGTTACAATCATAGCATTAATAATAATCATAAATAGTATAAATCACAAATAAACATAATTATTCAATAACATATTAAGAATTAAAGTTGAATAGCCTCGAGTATAGCAAACATGAAAATTATGTGTAATAATAATAATAATAAAATAACAATAAATATAATAGTAATAATAATAATATTGATAATAACAAAAATAAAATTAATAATAATGATGCTAATAATATTCATAATAATTATTAATCAAATAAAATTACTAATAATAATGCTAATAATAATCATAATAATTATTAATCAATTAATATTGTATTTAATTTAGACATGACATAAGAGCAGTTGATTATATGACTTTAACTCATAGCTCTGCCGCGCTCTGCAGTCTGCTCCTTACGCCTCGGGTGGAGCTTGTTGGACAGATGGATTATCTATTCACGAAAATAACTCAATTAATAAGATATCCTTATTTTTTTCCTAGGCCTAGACTCCTATGTTAGACAGCCTAAAAAAATTCCGACTTAAAAATTCTACAAAAAATTTGGCAAAACCTCCCCTAAAATATAGATGTTTATCCCCCGTATAACGAGTCCAGGACCTGCTAGAAATACTTCAAATATTTCACATTTATTTAACGGGAGTCGGGCCACCAAAACTCCATATTTTTCCGACTCTGCAATACAATCCAAGTCAGAATACAAAAATTAACAGTCCGGCAAAATAATATTATTCGTGATACATAACACAAATATTTTTTCTCACATTAATTCAATTAATCACAACCTCAATTTACATGATAGAATATTAACTCCTTCTACAATTAATCTACAATAAATCTAAAATCAAGCTACTAATTAATTAAATTAATTAATTATAACTAAAAATTTATAAATTATTTTCTAATAATTTTAAAAGTCTAGATAAAATTATACCGAGTCGAAAGCCGAACTTCTGCGCATCCGGGAAACACCGAGGTCCAAAAGCCGATACTGCCAACGGTGTCGAATTTCGAATCTGGAAGCCCCTACGCGAATCTTGAGTTGCGAGGAGTCTGAATATGCAGATGTTTCTGCCAGAAACTCACCGGAAGTCACCAGATCGAGGCCAGAAAGTTTCGGCTTCAACGAAGCTATACAGAGGAAAATGGCGGTGGAGCTTGGCTTGGAGGTTGTCGACGGCGAGGAGCTTGTTTCCGGCATCAATTTCGCGAGGTAAGGGCAGCAGAAGGCTGCACTTTCAGTGGCATCAAGGAGGAGGGTTTCGTTCCTCTAAAACGAGGGTTTCCTTCCTCTAAAATGACGTTGGTAGCAAAAAGGAAGAAGAAGGAGGCGACGATAGCAAGGGAGGGGAAAAAAAAGGAGTTTGCGTCGGCGGAGGCAGGGAGAGGTGGCAGGCGACGGAAATGGGAAGGAGAAGGAAGAAGAGGGTGACGGGGAGGGAGGAGGAGGAAGAGAAAAAAAAAAATTATGTATTATCTTTTTTATAAAGATGAAAAAATACAAATAAGTCCCCCCTCCAAGAAATTGCTACAATGATACTCTTGACTCAAATATATATATTTATATATATATATAAAATTGAATTATATATATATACATATATATATTTTAATTTGTTGTTTATTTATTTATAAATAATATATATATATATTTTAATTTATTATTTATTTATTTATAAATGTAAAATATTGACTCATCAATAATTAATGTAATATAAATTTAAAAATTTATCAAGTTATCCGATAAAATTAAATTAATTAAAATTTAAATTCAGAGGTATTATAATTATAGGAGACAATAATGATATTAATATGAAAAAGTGAGAAAGAAAGCAATTTAGCGGTAACATTATAAGACTAAAAGAGACACAATCCGCCGCTTCCGCCAGCACAGTCAACAGTAATTTTCCCAGCAAACCCAAGCTTAGTGCAAAGAGATTCTATTTGAGTTTGCCAATAAATAGTTTCACTAAGAAAGACAATATCGATGCGGTGATTTAGGACACGATTTTGTAGCACTCTAAACGTTCGGTCATTGCCCATACCCCGAATGTTCAAGCAGAGGAGATTCATGGCGTTCGACAACCCTTCTCTGCTGGGAGAGTCGCCGATATCTCAAGTTGGTTGCTAGTGGCTTCCATGGCTGAGGTTGAAAATTTAGAGGAGAAAGCCTCTTTAAGATCCTTAACAAGAGTACGGTTTGCACCACCCATATTCTTATATTTCTTATATGTAAAAATAAAGCCATCGTTAGGTTTGGGGCATTTCTTATCATAATAGATATTATCAAAAAGAGAGACAGTAAAGCCTGGTTTCTCAAGGTCATGTGACTTTGAGATTCTGGAACTCTTTCGTTTCTAGGAGCGAGATGGAAGCTTGCCAACATATTTTTTCCTTTCCCCTATTTTGAGAGAGCCAGAGTTAACAATGTCTCAGAATTGAACAGGATTGGGTCATCAGGAGTTGTCCTTAGCTTCGAGAAAGTAGAGAACAATGTCTTGGCTAAGTCCCTTACCACTTCTGAGTCAACAATGAATGTGCCAAACTTCTTAAGGTTGCCACCAGGTTGTTCAATATTCTTGTCATCACTTTTTTGCTAACTAGACTGACAAGTCACCTTAGATTTGGTAGGGACAGTGACACAACAAGATTGACCTTTCCCAAAATCCTTGATAATAGAGGAATCTGTGATTGCATGAGATATCATGGGCAACTAATTCAGGGATTCCTTAATGTTGCAGCTTGACCTATCATAATAGGAAAGTTATTGTTGCTTCCTTTAGCTGAGATAGAGCCTGAGGAATCACCATTGAGTAAGGTTTTACTTTCCTTCCAAGTCTTGTTTCCTTTACCGTCTTCAGCCTTCGCCTTATGGCCTTTGTCGGAGCTGGGATGATTGGAATTAAAGTTATTCTGATTAGGGGCATCTACAGTGGTCAGAATGATCTGTCCCTTTCTGCTTGCCCTGACTTCTCGACATGCTCTGTAGAGGAGTCATTATGAGGTCTTTTGGACATTGCAGTTTCAAACCTAAGAAGAGGCCCCACCCTAATCCAATGGTTGTATAGATTTTGAACATGCAGATTATCATTTAGATTGTGAGAGGGACACTCCCTTTAAGGATGGCCAAACCAAAGCTCAATGAGTCTCTCATATCGAAGGATAATAGTAACTTTCTTTGTTCCTAAGGTGACATGGAGACCTCTGGGAAGAGGTTTAGAGATATTAATTTTGATGCGAAGTCTAAGACATCTGCCCAAGCAAACTCCAAAAGCCCCTAGGTTAATCTCTTCAACAACACTAAACATCTTCCCTAGCTCTAACCCAATGTCTCTATTCATATAAATCGGAGGAATGTTCTGGAGCTAAACCTAAAAGGACGCCTGATTAAATTCCACGGCTGAGAAATCTTTCATGCCTTTAGGTCTTATCAATATAAGGAGATGATTATGGAAATTCCACGGGACTCCCTCAAGGACATATCTCTTGTCCTTCTCTAATTCAAAATAGAAAGCAAAAATGTTGCGGCCAAAGCTCACAGCTTTTGCCCTGAAACCACTTCCTATATACCAAAGGGACTAGATAGTGGATAGGAAGGCTTCCCGATTGATAGGTTTATCACAAAGAACTTTCCCTGCCAGAGCTTTATTGATCATGGGGTTCTCAATATTGGACTTAGTAAGAGATTTATAAATTTTTGATATGTCAAAAGGTTCCGTCGGAGATGGAAATCGGAGAAACTATTTCTACTAGCCTCTTACCTCTAGAGATAAATCTAGAGAGAGGTTTAGAGAAAACTTTTAAATTGTTAAGAGATAATCGATTTGAATGTTTATTATTTGGTATCTTTATCGAGCATAACTCATAGTTCCCATATATAGATGCATCATTTATTTGATCATATTATATTGATTTTTAATACTTCTTTTAGGTAATTTGTGTAAATGGTCCTTCAAGTTTAGGTAGTGTGATCTTAAATTTTAATTTATATGGCTAAACTCCCTAAATTTTAATTGGAGTATCACTAAAATTCATGCTGTCTATATCTATTTAATTGATAGATAGAAAACTAACGTGATATGTCAATGGGAGTATTTAAAGAAAAAGAAATATATATGTATATTTTAACTTTACCTCAAATCCTTCTCCTCTCCTCCTACAACTACCACCACTAGGACAAGAACACAACAACAACAATACCACCTAACAACCACTTTTCTAAATGGCGACCACCCATCAAGACAAGGCTTTTAATTTCCCAAAAGACATTGTAACAAACTAAAAATTCCAAAGCTAATAGCTATACCCAATCATGGTTGACATTTCTGGTGGTGGTGGTTCTCGGTGAATATGAATCCTTTTGTTCATGTTCCATTTTTGCTTGTTGTGTTTCTAATTATAATAATACAACTGATTGTTACAAAATTGAACGCATAATTGCGTGAAAATTAGAATCTAATAATCTAAAGAGATAAGTAAAAAAGGTACAATGTGGTATCCTATTTGACAACTTTCAGTACATGTTTTCTTTTTTAAATAAAAAGAGATATGTGATTATAAATCGTGATAAAAGAGATATCTTGCCGTTAAAAAGTATCAATTGGCAAGAATTTAGTCATTTTTACTCCGATCAACCATTATTATCATTTTTTCCGTGTTGGATAATATGGGTTTAGAGCTTAATAGCTCAAAATATTGTTGTTTTACTGTTAAATTGATCTCATTAGATCAATCACTTCTTAAACTGTGATTTAATAGTCAAATAATGAAATTATGAGTTGTTCAGCTCTAAACGCATATTATCAAATACGTGTAACATGATAATGATGGCTGGACAGAGTGAAGGTAGCTGAATCCTTACAAATTGAAACTTTTTAACTGCGAAATATCGTTTTTATCACAATTTGTAACCACATACCTCTTTTTATTTAAAAAAGGACACGTACTCAAAATTATAAAATAGTGAAATCACACTGTTGCTTTTTTTTTGTACTTATCCATAATCTAAATAACATATCATGGGTGCAAATAATTACATTATGCCCTTTTTCTTGCAGTACCCACTTTCGTAAAATTTACATACTCGCTACCTTTCACTAGGAGCCTCGAAAGAACCACCTCCATATCCATGCACTGCCTGCCTATTCCATGAAGATCTATCCCTACCATAACCAATATCTCTATTTTGAAAATAATTATGATAATGGTCTTGCGACCAAAAAATCTATTATCCCCACCGTACCTCAATTAGCTTCCTTAACCACCAATATTTCCTGTAAAAATGGCAGAAATTGTACTAGCTTGTTGCTAAATTGACTTGTGATCAATCCTTAAACCATGTTCATACTTCCTTGAGATACTCGTCCCTGGTTCAAGTTTGTGTTCTCCTTTACAGTTCCCCATCTAGTGTTTACTGTTGATGATGCAGGATGTTGGGTATCAGAACCGCCTTCCAATTGGCTAACCGTTGATGAAGTGAAAGCTTGGATGTCTGAATCTGCTTCACCTTGGTTCACAATTGATGACGCTAGTGACAAAGTCAGTGTAAATTTTTGTTTACTGTGTGTCTAATCACAAAACTATAAAAATAGTTTCAAACAAGAAATTCCAAATAGAGGGAGAGAATGACTTTGAAGAATTCTATTGCATATCCATTTTTAAGAAATCATAGATTGTTACTTTTCAAAAGAGAAATAGTAAAGGGAGAGAATTGATAATGGAGAAAGCAGGAGTTTCAGGTGAAGCGCGGTTGGAGGAGGAGGAGGAGAAAGTAGTGATGGCGGCGGCGGTGGTTATAGGATAAGAGCAAGAGGTGGAAGAAAAGTGGCAAAGACAATGGTGGTTGAGATGGCGGAGAAAGAGGAGAGAGATAGAGAGGAGGAAAGTGATGAAGATGATTAAAACAATTAAGGAGCTCAGGTGTAAAGTATTATTTGACTTGTATTTTTTTTTAGTTACACACACACTGTACCATGTCATCTTTGCACCTATCAATTAAACAAAAATAAATAGGCGGTACTGATAAATTAAAATTAAAGATAATTATGATACATAATCCAAAGTTAAAGGACTGGCTGTGCACTTTATCCAAAAATTAGGAATACTCAAATTAAACAAAAATAGACATCTTAATTAGTAAAACCTCTTTATAGTTATACAGTTTTGACCAAATTAAATTTATGATTATGAGGAGGTTTGAACATTAAGATTTTTTTTTTAGTTTTAATACTTAATTTTGTTGATGAAATGATAAAAATTAGAGATAAGATACATTAATATCTTGTTATATTATAGAAATAAGATTGATGAGATAAAACAATCATACAATAAAATAAAACATAACATAACATATATTTTTTAAAAGGCCAAATTGCAAATTTGACCCCATCTTTAGTGCTTTTTTAGTTTTTTAACACGACTTTTAAATTTTAGCAAATAAAGTCTCTAAGTTTTAGAAATTTGCAATTCGAATCACCGATAAACATTCAGGTGTCATTTTGCCAGCGTGTCTGGCAAGGCATGTGGGGCTTCAGAACGTGTCAAAATGTAGCGCCACATTAATATTCCATCTAAGACTTAACTAAAACGATGCATTTTAACATTAAACAGTGCGTTTTTCCATAACTCCTATCCCCAAATTCTAAAACCCTAGAAACCAAATACGACTCCTATCCCCAAATTCAATAAAACACTTTACACAATTGAACCCTATTCATCTATTAATGAAAATCTGTCACAAAGTCTTCAAATTAGAATTATAAATCTTTTATTAAACCTAAATCGAAGTAATTTTCCAGTTATTGTTGTGTTGAATCGTATTCTACAACTCGAAGATATTATTTCAAAGTTGACAAGGTACTATGAAACTCAAAGCTACAGTGGTCTCAACTGCAAACTTTATCGTGATAATGGCGAACAAGTAATGCCATTGCTTGTTCTCATTTTATTTTTTTACAGTGGTCCTTTTAAATCTTTTTTTTATTTTTGTGACTTTAATATACTATTAGGATTTCACTTGTGTTTTGTTTGTGTTATTGTTGTCTAGGGTTTCTATGTATATTTGTTGAGTTAAATAAGTGTTTATAGTGACTAATAGTGAATGTTGGTAGTGACATTGTTATATATTATTTTCCAACCTCTACAATGACTCGTTCTCTATATACTTCCGCTATAGAGGGAGATTAGTGAATGCTGGTAGAATTAAGATATATATTGGTGGGAGCGTGGTGTTGATGTTGATAGGTTTGGATATATGGACTTAGAAGATGAAGTAAAGAAGCCAGGTTATATTTCTTGGGACCAACTGTCATTTAGAATACCGGGTGTGAGAAGCAATAATGGCTATAAGGTTATTTAGACTATTGTCTAGTTGGAGAGAGTGATACAAATGACAATCTCGATGACCATAAACTTGCTTCAAAAGATGAGGAATACATTTAAGCCATGCAGAACAAGACTAAGTACAGAGAACATGTACCTATAAATGAAGTAGCTGAAAGATTCAACATCATAGGTGGTTTTCAGAGAAAAAGGCCTAAAGTGGCAACTAATGTTAATGTTGATGCAGAATCTCATAGATAGATGGTTTTAGAATATGAAGATTCTGAAGGAGATATAAATTTTGATTCAAAAATTGATGAAGATGATGATGCAGATGAGGGAAGAAGTAAAAGGAGGAGGAGGAGGAAATAAAGAGTTACATAAGGTCCTAAGTGTGATCATAAAACTCTAGAGTTTGTACTAGGCATGAGATTTGACAATGGATTATAATATAGAGAAGTATTTCAAAGGCATGCAATTTTAAATGGTCTTAACATACAGATTTGCAAAAGCAATAAGAATTAAATAGAAGCCAAATGTATACCAGGTTGCCCTTAGAGATTATATGCTAGTGTGATTAAAAAAGAGAAATCCTTTACAGTGAAGACTTATTTTGGCTTGCATAGATGCCATAGGAAAATGAAGAATAGATAGGCTACATCAACATGGATTGTAAGAGATTATGTGAATAGATTTAGAAGAAACCTAAAGTGGCCAATCAAAAATTTAGAGGATGATGTGCTTGAAAAATATGCAGTAGAGTTGTCCAAGTGGAAACTATATAGAGCAAAGTGGAAAGCTCTAGAGATGTTGAGAGGATCTATAAATGATTATTATGCTAGTTTAGGTCATATAAGGTTGAGTTGATGAGAGTTGACCTAAAGGGAGGTTTGATTTCTTACTTGAAGGAGAAAGTGTATTGAGAGGCTTTTTTATTGGATTCGATACACTAAAAAGGGCCTTTTATCATACCTATTATTAGATTTAATGGGTATTTTTTGAAGATTTTTCTTAGTGGGGCCCTTTTATGTGCTACTGCTAAGGATGAAAACAACTAGATGTTCCCAATCTCTTGGGCAGTAGTGGAATCTAAGAATGGTTTTTTTAGGAATGGTTTTTAAAGATACTTTTTGAAGAGTTTAACATAACAAATGGTCTAGGTATGACTTTTGTCAACAACCAACAAAAGGTTGTACATCTCTATTATTTTTATTTTAAATGTCTTTACATATTATTTGTTTCTATAATTAGTAATTGTTTTACTTCTTATTATAATAGAGTTTTTTTATCAATTCTATAAAGAAATTGGCTCATTTTGTCGAGCACAAGAATTATGCTAGGCATGTGATTGTAACTGGAAGAAAGAGTTTAAGGGCCAAGCACTCAAGAACATGTTTTAGAGAGCTGTAAGAAGTACAAATGAGGCACCATTAAAAGCTACATTGGATGAACTCAAAGGAAAAAAAGAAGCAGCTTATTTGGAATTTTAAGAAAGAGAAACCTCCAGTTATGTAAGGCTTACATTTCTACTATATCTAACTATTATGGTGGATAATAATGTCTCTGAAACATTTAATGGATATACTATAAAAGCTAGATGTAGGCCTATAATTGACCTGCTAGAGATATTAGAGTTGCATTGATGGAAAGACAACATATTAAGTTGATGGGAATGAGTGGTGTTACAAATAGTATATGTCCGAGGATTAGATCTAAGCTAGAACAAAATAGGTATAATAGCAGGCTTAACATTACTAAGCCAGCTGTTGGTGAGAAATTCCAAGTGTCTATGGGTTTATAGTTGAGTAAAAAAAAATACTCTTGTACATGTAGAGAATGGGATATTAGTGGGATCCCTTACATTCATGCATGTTCAACAACTCACTTCATAAAAAAAGACCCTGCAGATTGTGTAAACCCATTTTACAGTGTATAAAATTATATTGAAACAATACCAATGTGCACTTGAGCCATTGAATGGGAAGAAGTTATGGCCTGAATTTGCTAGTAATCCGATGACACCACCACCATATAGAAAAATGCCAGGAAGGCCAAAGAAGTGTAGGAAGAGAGCGCCTGAAGAAGAAGCAAAGAATGCAAATAAGCTTAGGAGATCTGGCACTAAAATGACATGTCAAAAGTGTTTACAAGTAGGACATAACAACAAACTTGTATTAATGATGCTGTAGAGAGACCTCCTAAACTCCATGTAAGTTTTAATGTCATCTTCATACTGAATATGTAATGTTTATAAATATTTTGAACATATTTAATCTAATCTTGAAATAAATTAGATAAGCAAAGTAGACCACTAAAGGTAAGAGTGGATGGCGCAAATGTTGGATCATCTAGTCAAGCTCATATTAATTCAACAATGCATATTAGAAGAGGGTTAAAACTTGCAACTGAGATACATAAAATGACAATAAGAGAACATGAAGAAAAGATAGGTAATGTAAGACAACAACAAACTGGAAGTCAAGTAACAGATCCTCATTTCAAAGTAGTCCAGCAAATGGAAGAGGCCATGGTATATATACTTACATTGAAATGATTAGTATTGTTATAACACAATGTCTTAATTTTTTATATTTCATTATGTAGGTTAGAAAAGGTTACGGAGTCATAGTGTTTGAGGAGACAAGAAACATATATATTAGGGTAACTAAATTTTATTTTTAAATTCCACTTACTCCATTATTTCTCTAACCAAATGGTTGATGAGTAGTACATTTTGTTTATAGATGCCAGAGAATAATAGAATCATTATTGTTCATTCAGCTATTGGGTTTACAAGGCCTACATCTACTGGAAATAATGTGTCACAGAGGATTACACCATCTTATGAAGACATACAATGTCTTTAAGATGAGGGAGGGTTGGCAGGACTACAAGAGAAGGAAGAATTGGCAAAGGTGGGAGGACTAGACAATTGCAAATATCACAAATGTCTCAAGTGGTGTTGCAGGAAATATAGGCACTCAAGAAAGCATTGCAAAGTGATGTCCAGGCTATAGAAAACTGGCTCTTTTGTTATTTTGAACACATATGAATGATGCACTTTTATACACTTGGATTACAAGTTAGTTTTGAACAATACTAGGATGTTGTTCTTTTGGGGTGGTTTTGTATGTTAAGATGTCATAAGTGTCAACTTATTTTTTGGATGGATGTTATATAACATAACAAGTTATATTGTATTGTCATTCGAAATGTTATATAACGTAACTGTCATAAGTTCTTTATTATATTAGATAGTACTTTTTCTAGCCAAATATTAGATAAGATTTCATTATGTGTTTCACTACTCTTCTATAGGTCATGCATACTGATATAGCCCCAAAATACACATACACAGAACAAGTGGCTCATATACATAAACTAAATATGAGTGCCTTACATTTGGCTACAAATTTAATACAACTACATTTAACTACTTCAATATTAGTTTATCCCCTCTAGCATTCCTTTGGAAGGAACGTGAGAATAGCACTATTAAACCAACAACTAATACCAGCATATAACACTTGAAATGACTTTCATAGCCTTAAGATTGTCTTTCAAATTTCTATTATCATCCCTTAACTACTTCTTCTTCTTATGGAGTTTGCCAATCTTCCTATCCATTTCAGCATTCTTAATAGAAAGCTCATTCTTCATCTTAATTCAGCATCCTTCAAAGTCAGTTTTTCAACCAATAGGTTCTCTATTGCTGCTTTGCACCTCAATTGCTCCTGTAAAATATCTCTTTGCGCCTTTAGCCTCACAAAACATCTCTTTTGTAATGGTAAAAGCTCGAGATCAAGCCATTCAAAGAAACCACAGTCATCATGCTTGAAACAAAGATTGGAGATTCAAGTAAATTTCAAACCAGAAAGAAAAGCAATCACGAAATGCATAAGTTCAGTAAATACCTTTCTAACTTGACATCAAAAAAATCTTCGTTCTAGGTTCTCATCGGTCATGGAGGTCAATAGATCTACGTGAAATTCCGCCCTCTATAAAAAATTGTTGGGACTGAGCTCATGTAAGAAGCACGTGTGCGTGATGATATGGAGTTTGAAGTATGAGGGGCCTTGTAGTTGACATGTTTTTTAAGTTCACATATTACCTTTCTAGGGTTAGCAACAAGTTTGGTGAAGTAGCGGGAGTTGTAGTTGGTTTCTAGAGTTTCAAAATGAGGGAAAGGAGTTATAAGGAAAATACACTGATTAATGTTAAAATATACCATTTTAGTTAAGTCTTAAGTGGAATATGACATGGTGTTACATTTTGAAAGGGTCTAAATTTCCCAAGCCCTATACCACCTTCTTTATTTACTATATTTGAAAACAAATAAAACAAGCGTGCGATACAAAGCATCAACCTACGTGCGATACAAAGCATCAACCTATGGAAAAACGTAGTCATGGCATGTGCTATAATGCATCCCCAAACGCCCTCCATCCCACAACATGCCATGCCCGGCATGCTGGCACAAAGATGGCGGTGATTCAAATTGTAAATTTTTAAAATTTGAAGAGTTTTTTTATCAAAATTAAAAGGTTATGTTAAAAATTTAAATATACTAAAGATTAAAAATAAATTTATTATTTAATATTTTAAAAATATATATATATAAATATTACTTTAGAGAAGAATATGTTTTTAAGATGAAATTTGAAAATTTTGTATAATAGAGAATTTATTTATGTATATAACCGGTGCAATTAGGTGCAAATTAAGATCCAAATTTTTTATTACTATATGGAATTTATTCTTATACGGAGTATATATGAAAAGGTTTTACTGTATATTTCTTTGAAACGCCACCACAGCCACCACCACTCCGCCTCGTCGCTGTCATACACCCCACTCCTCCATTCCCTCCTTTCTACGCCCTTACTCCTGCGACCTCTACTCCTGCGACCTCTACTCCTGCCGCCGTCTCTTTCTCTCTCTCCTTTTCAACTTCCAGAATCGACGAGTTGCCTCCTGTCGTAAACACGGTAGTGATGAAGCATCTCTCTTTTCCTCCTCTAATTCCTAATATTGGTGCTAGTAATAAACATTACATGACTTTAGATATGGAAAATTCGAAACTTCCCTTCGTGGACTGGGACGAATAATGTGGTCTTGAGTATTTGGTTTTGTTTTTAGTGCTTGGGTTTCTTCTCTGTTTTTAGCAATTTTTTTTTGTTTTAGTGCTTGGATTTGTGCTTTGCTTATATTTCTTTTCAATATTTTTTCCTTTTTGATTTCTTTTTTCTTATAATTAACCCTAAGCCAGTACGTCGCGTTTAATCTTTACTTATTTCAGGATGATTCGCCGGTATTAATGTAAAGATAAACAAACGGTGTCGTTTCGTTCTGCTCTTATCTATTTTTGCCTACTAAAAAACGAGTAGGCGGCCATTTGGGTCGCTGTACTTTTGCAAATTGCTTCTGTTTCTGCTTACAATTTTGCGGTTAGCTTCAACATGCCAGACGACCAAATTCAATGGGATTTCAGCTGGTAACTTTTTCAAATCCCACTGCATTATTGTTGTTAGTTTAAATGCCATTTACATGTAAAATGCTTGCAGTCTCTAATGGGTGTTTTAATACTCTCACATTCTCTATTCAGGTTTCCATTCAGCTTCTCTGAAATTTGGTTTGGGTCTCCTCTACATTATGGTTTATTTTTTTTTCTTTTTTAGTCGAGAGAACTATCCTTTCATGTTATGACCTTTTTCAGTAAAGTAATCATTGCTTGTGACTTGTGGGTTGCCTTATCTGTTTAGGTCTGATTTGAATTGCTCAAAAGGTTAATACTAATACTGATAATGGAAAATGCTAGCAGGTGTGGTTTGGGTTTTGCTTTTCTTTTATGTTTACAATCAGGTGTAACAATTGTAATTGTTGAAGCAATTTTGCGGCTGTTTTAATGGTTTAGAGCAAGTTCTTTCATGAAATATGGTGAATTTAGAAGATATTCTGTGTAACTCAGTTGAATTTTATGCTTTTAAATTCGTGTTATTTCATTGCTTGAATTCCCGAAGTGGGACAGATTGGACTTTGCAAAGTTACTTCATCTAACTGCAGTCAGCATTTTTATTTTGTCAAAATACACTAAGAAAAGCAGAGACATTATTTTGCTAGGTAAAAGTAAAATTACACCACAGAGAAGTAGATGATACCTATTTACTTCTATTAGTATCAGAACCAACTAGTATTATAGCATGACTCCTCTCCTAAATAATTAAAATCATTTCTTTTTATTATTTTGGTTCTCTTTATTTTGACTGGGTAAATTTCAAGTGTGATGAGTTTGCAGGGACTATGAGCAAACAGTCTTAGCCATTAGACATGGTTGGAAGTGGGCATAAAGTGTTATTAGCTAATATAGGACACTTTGCTGTATTTTCTTAGCACTTTATATCGGATTTTAGATGAGTTTTTCCTTGACAACTGCTGTTAGAAAGGAGCTTGTCAAGCAGGGTCAAAGATGTGAAGTATGAGGATTAAAATGACAAGAATGTTAAATATGTTTCATGATTTTGAAAAACTCAGGAAGCATACAGCTAGATGTCACTGTGTATTTATGTTGTTATGGTTTTATTAACTCAACTTTTTGAAATAATGCCAGCTAGTTCTACATGCATTGGAAACATTTTTTGTCATCATCTTTCATGTGCCAGTGAATCTATTCAAGTGGCATCATGGTCAGACAGTGCATTTTATCTTCCTGAATGTCCTTATAATCAATTAATAATTATTTGCAGTGACTTGGAAGTTGATTTTGGATCCGATGAGAATGCTTCCATTGTCCATAGTGCTTTAGCTGTTGATAAGGAGGTAATTCTCAAACGTTTCTTGCTCTATTGGTTGTTGTTTTGTTAGATTCTTAGCCTCTGGTTTTCATAATGCAGCTGCAGCCAGATAAAGTAAAAAGGCATATGTCAATCTCTGATGGAAAGTTGTCAGTGTGAGTATCTTTAAGATGAGTAAAAGGTTTTTATATATTTTCTTTCTAAATATAGTAGTTATATCTTAAGATGTGGTTTCTAAAAAGTAAATAGGTTTGTAATTGTTAGAACTTCTGCTCATATGTTATTTCAAAACAAAGAATACCCAATATAAGAACCATAGTTGTCAAAAGCGCGCCTGAGGCGAGAGGCGCAAGCCTTGGGGCCTCAGGATAAGAAAGGCAAGTGACATGTGTAAGGCTTGCGCCATGGTGCGCTTGAGACTTGAGGCGAGGCACACCTTTCTAATATTTTGGCATTTGGTTTTTTTTTTTAAACATGAATAATCTCAGCCCTTCATCATAAGATTATGTAGGCGTGCCCACAACCAGCTTACAACTCTTTTTCTCCTTCATGAAATTATTCAACTCAACCTCAACTTGGATTAAGTCCATAATTAGACTTACAATAAATTAGTAATGGAACTATGGAAGAGTTCCTATTTTTCTAGGACTTCTAGTTATTTAAGACTATTTTTACTTTTATTATCTCTTTTAAACATATCCCTTTATTGTTTGTTAAATGCTTCTCGAACATGATTGTCATGATCTTTTTATTTTTCTTTTCTTTGGGTTGTGTGTTAAGTTTTCTATTTTATGCATTTGTGGCGTTATGAGTTTTAGTTTTATTTTATTTTTTGCGCCTTACATCAATCATGCACGCTCCTCGCCTTGCGGCTCAGGCACCAAGAGCCTTTGTCGCCTTGGTGCACTTTTCGCCTTTAACAACTATGATAAGAACAAAAGAAAAAGGAAACGAAAAGCCTCCTCTTTGAAAATTAACTTGATCTTGATTATGGTTTAAGAGACTTAAATAATTATGTACAAGTTGGACAGCTCTTGTTTACAACCATTCTGTTTAGTCACGGAAAGAAAGAATGTTTTAAAAGATATTTCTTTTCTTGGAGAGAGTTTGATTTAAGAGAATACTGAAGCAACTGTTTTTAGTTTAGTTTAGCTTTTCGTAATTCAACCTTAATTTACCAACTTAAATCTTCTTTTAACATTACAATATCTAAAGCTGGCAGGTAACTTTGCATATTAAATCTTTTTGTAATGATCAAGTAACTAACTATTGCCTTGTAGGATAATCATCATGATTAAGATTCTATCTAAGTATGCAAATGGATAACATAAAATCTCTGAAAAGTTACTGCTAACTAGAATATCTATAAATCAATTGAATGTTTAAAATAGGTTGGCAAGCTGGAAGTCATATAAGTGTACTCTTTCTAATTGAAGATATTGAGGTTTGTGACAAGTTTAATGAGTTGCATGATGGCTTTAACCCTTGCAACTCTTTTTTTTTTTTTTTTTTTTTTTTTTCAGACTTCTGAGTTGTGGGTTATTTCCATTTTTATAAATATATATCAGTTGTAAAAATTAATGATTTTCGGTAGGCCTTATTTTCATATTTAAATTTACTGCATTAGGAGCATTTGGTTAGATGGACTTTCCAAGTCATGAGATGGCAGATCCATGCGAGTATTCTCAATTTAATTAGTAGTCATTCCATCACAACTCTATTGTAATCAATACGCATTTTATAAGTAGAAGGTTAATATTAGGCAAAAATACACTGGTAAATGAAGTCTTTTTTTTTTTCATCTTATAACTGCTATGGATTTCATCTGGTTTACCTGTTCTATTAGCAACTGCTTGATAAATTAGCCAGTTGCTAATTTGATGGCTAGGAAGGCCAAATTTAGATAGCCACAAACTTTCTGGTGTCTGAGTTGAGCAAAATTAATCCAGGCTCATATAATTCAATCATGGAGATATGAATGGAGTCAGACAAATGATCATAAACTAATCTATTGCTTGGATGCATGCTTAGCACCCTCTCACCAGTATATGCCTGTTGGCTCTCCTATGACTGCTCCCCTGACGACTGCTATTATAGTAATTATTTTAGAAATTAGCTACAGAAATTTGAAGTAATAAATTATACCATACTGATATTATAGTAATAAATTATTCCATTCTAGCTGTATGATATTTAGCAAAATAATATATCATTTTGTGAACAGAAAGCAAATTCATCAAATTAGTTTCTTTCATGTTTCTGTGGACTTAGTTCCACATTTCGCTTTGTGTATAACATACCTGGATGTTGCACTTTGATAGCTCTGCACATAATTGTTGTGTTTTCATTGTTCACTGGCAGGCACTTCGAGGCAGTGGAGGCAAGATTTCTTCGAGCATCATTTTCTGCTTTCACAGATGTCCTTACACTTGCAACAAAGACTATTGAAGAATTTGGGAAAGGAGCAAAACTTTGATATGCAATTTTTTCTTTTATGAGGAAATGCATTGTGATATGCCATTGCTGTTAGCAAATCGGCTGTGCTGTATACAGTTATGTAATCATAGTATTATGCATGTATGAGTTTAAGATGTTAACTTGGAACTTCAAAATTGTGTCCGTTGGAGATGAAGTATTAAAAAAATGCTTAGCACCTTATTTCCTTCCTGCATCAATTGACGTGCCAAATGATGGTGTTGAGTTCAATTTTGAGATGTAGGGAATTTGGCCAAATACATCACTAGGCACCTCAGCTTGTATGAAAATTAATCCATGGCCTCTGTGAACTTGACAAAGATTTTCTTAGGCTAATGTCAATTTAAATGTATATTATTCAACTTTATAAATCTAAACAAATGAATTTAGAGGAGCTCTAAAAAATATTTATAAATGTTAAAAAAATTTGGAGCAGTCAAAAAAATTAAATATACTAAAGGAATTTTTAGAGACAAATTATATGAACTAAAGATAATATTTGAAATGAAAATGGTTAACACGTGTGTATTTCAGAGATTTATAATAAAATTCAAAAGGGCCAGATTGTATTCAGCTAGAGAAATTTAGTGAGCGATGTCCTTGCACTTGTATAGATGAAAAGCTGAATGAATGGACATTACCTACTCAAAACTCTAATACCATATTTTGTTTTTTTTTTTTTTATCAAATTTATGGTATTCTTTTAATTTTTTTAATTTTTACTATATTAAATTAAAATATAATTTTTAACTCTTTTATTTCAAATTTACGGTTTTGGTTGATTTTTAATTTTTTTATTGTTTTTAAGTAAAATAACTGAAAAATAATAAAAAATTAACTAAAAAACAACAACACCATAAATTAAAAAATAGTATTTAAAAGTTTTTTATAGTAAAAATGATATTTTTTAATAATTTTAAGATATTTTAAAAAATTTCCTATTATAGATTAAGGTTAGATAAAGGAAAATAGAAGCAAATGAGAAACCTCATTCTCATCTCATTTGGCTATTAAAAATTTTGAGGATATTCCTTTCATTTTCAATATAAATGGTGAATTTGGTTACCTTTTAAGTTTTAGAGTGAAGCTCATACCGCATCAAAGACAAGCTCACAAGAAAAAATAATAGACTGTCTAACAGTGAAGGCTAAGACACTCGAGTCAATGAAAACAACAAGACAAACTTGATCCTAGCTCCGCAGTACCAAGAATCTTAACCTATATCGAAGGAAATCTAAACCTAAGCTCTGATGCCAATTTTGTCACGACCCGATCTGTAGGCTCGTGACCGGCACTAGGGAATGAGTAGGCGTAAGGCCACCGAATCCCGTAGTAAGCCTGACACTCACTAACTAAATTAAATCTCATATAATATTACTAATGCCACAATTTATCTTAACTGTTAAATTTTACATATTTAATTCGGTATGCCAGAAGAATTAGGCGAGACTCGAAACTACATAAAATTACAACTAATAAGTCTATTACTTTTACTGCGGAGAATCTAAGATTTTACAATTTAACATACCAAATTAATTACATCACCCGATGATGAAGGAGTCGGGTTGCTAGATAAGAGCCGCGGGAAGACTAACAATCACGAATATGAAAAATAGTAAAATTAAGATTGTCAGTCTCGAGAGTGAGTTAAAATCATATATCCAAAAAAACAGTTACAAAACACTTCAATAACACATTTATTTAATTTTAAATAAATACTAAGTCATGTAAAAATAAACGTGTCATGCCATATGCTTAAATAAAATAATTTTCACACACTACAGGACGGAATACCTCGGCAGAATTTCTTAATCCCAACACTGAACATCTCGACTCTCTCTCTCTCATTCTAACAGAACTGGCGCCCAGAGAGCGAGGCTCGACTAGGGTCCTCAAACCTAGTTCAGACACTTAATTATCACCAACACTCTTAGCTTTTCGGCTCTCTTACCCTAATTAGACTGGCGCCTAGAGAGCGAAGCTCGACCATGATCATTAACTCTAGTATGGTCACTTAGGTTTCCAAATAAGCCGGTGCGCAGAGAGCAATGCTCGACCAGGGACCTTTACTCTGGAAAACACACTCTACTAAGCCCAGAGAGCGATGCTCAACCAGAGCAAGTCCTAAACTTTCCTTTTTAAATTTACCATTTTACCCTTTACCTATCAATCTCAAATTTATATCGGTGCACTCATCAAATAGTATGTTCTACTGCCGTCCCATCCTAAGTCAACACAAAATCGATAAAATCATAATGCGGAAAAATGAAACATATATAAACAGTACATAACTAAATAATCAAAATATTAATCATTTAATCCAAGATATCGCGTAAGATATTAGCATGACACACGTAAGCAGATATATGACTTTAACTCACAGCTTTGACGACCTCCTAGCTCTGCTTCAATGCCTCGGGTGGAGCGAGCTGAACTGACAGATTATCTAATCACGGAAAATAATTAATCAATAATGCTGAAACAGTTGACAATTAACCCTAGGTCTAGATTTCTAGGACTGACTGTCTAAAAATTTCGACTCGAAAGAATTGTACCGAAAATCCGGCAAAACCTTCCCTAAAATACAGACATTTACCCCCCGTAAAACGAGTCCAAGACCTGTTAGAAAACACTTCAAATATTCAACATTTATTTTAACGGGAGTCGGGTCCCCAAGACATCACTATTTTTTCCAATTCCGCCACACATCACAAAATACAACCTAAGGCAGGCAGTCCGACAAACAGCTATTTTGACTCACAATATTTCTAATGCTCGACACAATTCAATAAATGTATAACTTTACCAAAGAATTCTAAAAATTAACAGGTCAGATAACTATCGAGACGCTTGATCGCTCGGTCGATTCGCCTCCAACCGCCAGAGTTCGATCGACGATCCGAACGCACCAACGGACTGATGACGATCCCCGCTTCCGATCTGACCCCCGATCATCCAGAGAGATTTACGGACGATCCCAACTGTCGAATTGTAAACGGAGTCCGATCGCCACGAAACCGGTGCCATTGCGAAGCTTGAGCTGAGGAAAGTCCGGATATGTCCTCCGATCATCCATCCCTCGCCGAAGCTTGCCAAAAAAGCTAGAAAACGCGGCTGCCACCCACTTTCTCTCTCCATCGCGAACTTCCAATTACAGCCACCATTGGTGACGCCGCTGCCGCCAAAATGAAGCCCAAGCCAAGGGGAGTCGATTGCCACCTGACTCGGCCGCCAACGTTGCCGGAAACGCCCGAAATAGCGTCCGAAAGTCGCTGCCGCCATCGCGCCTCTCTCGCCTTGCTCTCGCTCCATTCGCCATGCTAGCCGGTATGGCCGCCGCTTGCGCCTTGGACGGCATCGCCTTCTTCCTTCTCCCTTTCTTCTCTTTCCCGACGCACCGATCCCCTCTTCTCCTCTTTCTTTCATTTTCTTTTCCTTATCGCCATTAGGTCCCTGAACTTTCCTTTCTTACCATTCAGTCCCTCAACTTTTTAATTACTATCAATTTCGTCCTGCAGAAATTCCAATTAACCCCTAAACTTTTATTTAGCTTTTCAATTAAGCCCCTAACTATTTAATTTGGGCCAAATTAGAATTATTAAAAATACACAATTACATATTTATCCTTGCTTTTACATGTAAAACTATCAAAAAGCCCTTGTCGACATATTTAATTACAAAAATACCAAACATACAAATTTCCATTAAAACCCCATATTAGTAAAATTATACTTTTAATCCTTATTTCAAATTAATTTTTCAATTTAATCCTAACACATAATTAATTCAATTAATCAATTTGCTAAATATTTTCCAATTAAAATTTAATACCATTAGCTAATTAAAATGCCATTTTCCCCAAAAATTCTTTTATAAAATATCCTTTACAAATTCTTCCATAATTCTCAAATATAGAATTTAATTTATATATATTCATTTGGGAAAAAAATTGAATAACCAAAAATATAATTTATTTCTCAAATAATTTACTTAATTAATTTCTTAAAAATCAAACTAATTGGATATGGAAAGTAACTCATTTATTTGCATAGCATTAAAATTTCCATTAAATCATTCCAAATTAAACCAAATAAAAATAAAGAAAAATTAATTTAAATAAAAACTCATTTATTAATTATTATTAATATTATCATTATCAAAGAAAAATCTCGGGTATTATATTCTCCCCCCCTTAAGAAAAATTCATCATCGAATTTAAAAGAAAAAGGGGCTCACACTACGACTGAACTAATGAGAATAGGAACCTCTTATCTCCAGCTCGGTTTCTCGGTTACTTTCCTCGGCTGAAAATATTCAATCACAAGACCCATTGACAAAACTTTTAAGCAAAATTGGCGAACCTGAGAATCCGCGATCTTGACTTACTGCTCCTCGAAAATCAAATCTTCATTTACTTCCATACACTGAGGGTCCAACACAAAGGATCGAAAATACACTTCCTCAACACAGACCTATGAAATACTGGGTTGACCTGCGAGAAAGTCTGGCGGCAAGTCCAACTTGCATGCCACCTCACCAACCTGCCGATAATTCCAAGGGTTCCACAGAAGAAGGGCTAACTTGCGTTCTTACCAAATCACATCACTTCTTGCACAAGAGACGCCTTAGGATTACATACTCTCTAATACAAATCTCCACGTGCTCCCACTTCAGGTTCGCACAACTCCTCTGCTTCCTAAAATCTGTCTTCAGCCGCTCATGAGAAAAGAATCTTACCAACTCAGGTCCCACCAAAAATGCACTCGCCAAAATTCCTTCCTAATGACGTGTCCCTTGCACTTACAGAAAATCCTTAACATCCACATCACATCATCCACATCATATCATCCATTTGGTTGCCATAACCGATACAAACCATGCCATCCTAACACAAAATTCCTCTTCGACTGAAATCCAGAAGTCTCATCTATAATCCAAATGGGGCCTACTGAGCCACAGATTCACTCTCACAGTAACTCAGCTTGTCATCCAGAGAATACTAAGCTAACACAATTTACTTTGAAATATTTACTTATTTATTTACTTTATAATCATCACTGATAAAAATTTTATTATCTCGAAAAACACCTTTATAAAATTGTAAAATCTCCAGTCATTTTCTTTATATAAAATTTCTACAATATTGCGCACCAGGGTGATGATGCATCACCAAGGGTTGCAATGCACGATGTATGATGCATGCCCTAAAATGAGTATGGAATTGCGCATCCCTAATAATGAAATGCCATAATAATTTCTTGAGGGACTGGGCGCAATATTGAATTTTAAAACATTTTGTTCTACTCAGAAAAATAAATAGTGTTTGCTTAAGCTTCTTTGGATTTCGAGTGTCCGAAAATACTCCTACCACATTTCTTAAGCTTCTTACAACCACAAACTTGACCATAAATGTTCTGACCTCTTCTCGACTCTCCACGCATTAACTTCGGTGCTACTCATTAAGGCGATGCCTGATGCGATGACGAGGCAGTTCATGACACGACTACAACTACGCTCTGCACTAATTCTGACTGGCAGTGCCCACCCTCGAAATAACAATCGAAGCATCCAAGGGCCAGCCTACACTAATCACTTCAAGAAACAGCATGGGTGTACCACGCTTCTGATCTTGCTATCGCCATAACGCTCATTCTCAACACCGCATCAAAGACAAGCTCACAATAAAGAATGATAGACTCTCTAACAGTGAAGGCTGAGACATTGGAGTTGGGTATTTACTATACTCTTAATATAACAACCCGGATCCAGATCACATGAGATATTGTTCGCTTTGGCCACCCTATTAGTCACATAGTTTTGTCCTTTTGGCGGATTCGAGAACTAAGCACGTTTAACTTTGGAGTTCCTACAACTCCACAGGCAAACAACCAAAAGGCGCCTCATGTGATTAGTTTCAACTCTTTACATATATGTTAAAAATCGTTCCCCGCCTTATTTCGATGTGCAATTTAATTCATTTATGTACCCCCGTACCTTAAAGTGCTTCTATCCTAGAAAGCCTGCCAAAAGCCGCTCCTTGTCCAGGTATCCTATTTTTGCCCCGGCGTCCACTTCCCGCCCTCGTCGGATCACTTCTCCTGGCCCACCAGTTGTCACATGCTCCACAGGCAAACAACCAAAAGGCGCCTCATGTGATTAGTTTCAACTCTTTACATATATGTTAGAAACCATTCCCCGTCCCATTTCGATATGCAATTCGATTCATTTATGTAGTCCCGTACCTTAGAGTGCTTTTATCCTAGAAGCTTGCCAAAAGATGCTTCTTATCTAGGTATCCTATTTTTGCCCTGGCATCCACTTCCTGCCCTCATCGGACCACTTATCCAGGCCAGGCTGTCACATGCCCACTAGTTTCCGCCTGGTTCGTCCTCGAACCACACATCTACTAGAGGGGTCCTGCTTTGATACCATTTTATAACGATCCGGAACCAGATCACATGAGGTATTGTCCACTTTGGCTCCCCACTGGCCTCATGGTTTTATCCCTTTGGCAAGTTCGAGAACTTCCCAAGAGGTCCCCTATCCTGGAATTTCTTTGAACCAATCACGTCTAACTTTGGAGTTCCTACAACTTCACAGGGAAACAATTAAAAGGTGCCTCTTGTGATTAGTTTCAACTCTTTACATATATATTATCAACCATTCCCCGCCCCATTTCGATGTGCAATTCGATTCGCTCATGTACCCCCGTACCTTAGAGTGCTGCTATCCTAGAAACCTGCTAGAAGCTGCTCCTTGTCCAGGTATCCTATTTTTGCCCCGGCGTCCACTTCCTGCCTTGTTCGGACCGCTTCTCCAAGCCAGGCTGTCACACTCAATCTATTATAATGGAGTTTTTCATAAGTGTGGGCGGAGGTTTGGGGCACGCACCCAACTTTCTTTAGCAACTATGGTACTGCAAGGCTTTTCAATCTAATCCGAAACATGCTAACTAGTCATTGAGACTAGCATAGAGATAGGAGTTGCCACCCGGATAATTCACTGGGACACTTTTACTAACGAGTGACGTTTTTTAGATTCCATAAGGAAGCTTACGCTATAAATCCAAAGATGGATCCAGAAGCCAACTTCCTTATTTGTGTATCTTAATCTTTAATTTTATTGCTTAATAAATTATTTTCTATAAACACAACAGTTCATATACAAAAATGCCATATAACACATAAAGTTCACTTAAATCTAGCCCATTTTTATTAAGCTTAGCCTGTGTTAAATTTATTAACCTAATTTACTAGTTAATTATGTACAAGCCTTCCTAGTCTAGCCCAATTACAAGTTATGTTACACCAAACCTTTAATCCTAGATGGACTACTTCTTATGATGAAGCCCATTTATATGAACCTGAAATCTAACCTAACCCAATTGACCTAACTAAAGCATGGTAAAAGCCCAATACGTCTATATTGATTTTAGATTTTAAGCCTAATTTCCATTAATTAGCCTAATGGATTACAGTCTTCATATTAGGTCTAATTTTAACCTAAAGTCTATGTGATCCATTTTAATTTATCAATCATGTTACAGTTATTTGGCATGCATTTAAGAAAAATAAACAAAAAATAAAGTATAGGTACTAAATCTAACTATTACAACCTAGCCTACAACTAAAAAAACAAAAGAGAAACGCCTAAAATCTAGTTATAGTACGCAAATACATCAAAAATCCATCAAAAACTGAAAATTAGGGCTCGAAGGGAGTTAAGTCGATCGGCAATGGACACAGAGCCGAATCGACTCTGCACTGAGCCGATCGGTTTTGGAACTTGTCCATGCGATTTTTCTTCATTTCTTCCCAACTTAGATGGTTATTCTGTGAGTCTCAAGAAATGATGAGGCAGTTGAATCAAAGACAGGTTAGGAATCTAGTACTGCTTGAGATGTAGAAAAGCTTTTGTCGTTAACAAAAAGTTTCCTAATCTAGGGTTATTTCTTAGTGACTTTGCTCTCTAGTTACCAAAAAAACAATTTCTACTTAATGAACGTAAGTTTACAATAATAGTAGCCTCTAGTTGATGTTGCCAGTCTCCTAACCCTAGGTCATCATATTCTATTTATAGAAATAAGTTTTAGGAAACTCTAGAGGAGCAAATAGACTTCAATCTCTTTTAAAACCCTTTTTAAATAATCAATTTTTTCTTTATCAGATAATTATTTATCAATATCCAATAATTAAATCAAATCTTTAAAATTGAAATAAATATCATTAAAATCTATCAATTATCATTAATACTTAAAATCTATTTTATTAGTTTTTGGCGTTAATTAAGCTAAAATATGTGTAAAAAGCATTCAATTTCGAAAATCAATCAATCGACATTATGTAGAGCCGGTCGGCTCTGCACAGGGCTCTGTAGAGAGCCGATTTGACTAAACACAGAGCCGATTGGCTTTAAGGGTAAAAAGTTCTAAAAATATTGTCAATTTAGTCCCCAAACTTGTAAAAACTGTCATTTCAGCCATCGAACTTAATGTTTTTCACTAATTGAGTCCAAATTGATTCTAGAAAAGTAATTCTTGATTTGATTATCCTTAACCATAACTTGGATTCGCCCCCCGCGAGACTTAAGAAAGCTAGTAACTTTCATCAATAGGATTTTTCATAATTTTTTCGATATCCAGATCTGAAAATGGGTGCTGGCAGTTGCCACCAGTTTGTCAAAATTTATAAGCATGCAATGCGTTTAAATAATTGAGACAAATTATAAACATCAAGCATACAGTAAAAGGATATCTTAATAAGCTATAGAGACCACGCCCTGTAAGCTCGAGAAGGATTTTGATTTAGTGTGGGGACCACGTTCGCTTAAGTTTTGAGGACTTCACCTACTTGAATTTGAGAACCACACCCACTGACTTGGGAGCTACACCAGTTGATATGGGAACTATGCCTGTTGATATGGGAACTACGCCCGTTGATATGGGAACCACGCTCATTGATATTTGTAGAAAATTGCCTTTGGCTATTTCACTACGTTCGGTAATTTGGTAATTTTCCACTTCCGGATACTTTTGGTTAGAATTTTCTGTTAGGGTGTGATATGATTTGTTTGATGTCTTTTAGAAGTTATACTGGTACTTGACCCGCTCAGGGATTAAAATGTAATTTTGATAGGTCATGAACCACATTTGTAATTTTTCAAGACACTTCCACCTCGGGATGCTAACTAGCCTTCTATATGTCTTCTGAGGACTTGGATTGACTTTTGGATTAAAATGTGATTTTGATAGGTTGGGAACCTAAACAACACTTTTGCCCTCCTTAGTCCCTATATAAGCCTTCACATCCATTCACACATCACTTTATCTCAATTGCCCTCTTGTTTTCTCTCAAATCTCTTTCGCTTTTTCTTTGATTTCTTAACCAAATTTTATGAAACCGATCTTGAAATGGTGGCTTCTTCCTCTAGATTTGTTGGACATACCCTAATCATATAAGATTAGGAGCTTTCACCTCCAATTTCTCGCCAAAATGACTTGGGGCTCGTGAAGGGAGAGGAAATCCTCCTTTTGGCAAAATTAAACACTCACCGGGCCTTTTTGGCCATTGGAGAGTATTTTTCTAGTCTTAAACTTTATTTTTTGTCACTTATATACTAGATACACATGTTATTTGTTCAAAATTCATGAAAAGTTGCAAAAAAATGTTGAAAAGTCGCATGCCCTAGTCCATAGAGCCGATTGGCTCTGCACAATCCGAATCGACCGTGCATAGGTCGAAATATGGATTTTAGGCCAATTTTACACAAAATATCAATAAATAAACATATACTTACCTGTTTTGAGTCTTTTACTACATAAATTATGTTTTAATACCTATGCGTCTAGCTTTTCAGGGTGACATTGTATCGATCCAGAATGCTAGATACTTTTATGAGGCTCGTGAGTGGTTTGATGAGCTCTCTAGCTCTGTCCAGACTAGGATTGGTGATACTGGCTTCCATTGGTTTGTGGCTACACTTCTATCAATTCATCGAGAGGACAAACCACACCTCCTTCTATACTTTGCTTGAAAGATTGATGGACACCACCCACACCTTCCATACCTTGGTCGGTGAATGCACACTCTCCTTTCTCTCATTTGCTTCCATCACGGGCATTGATTTCGTCAGCACGCTCGTGCCTTTTGATGATGCGATCCATGATCAGCGTTTTGACGTTTGGGAGAACTTCATTAGTAATTTACTCTGGTTTTTACCGTATGTAAGAATACCCGATGTATTGCTTACTATAGCCTACCTCTCCACTACTAGGGCTTTGTGCCTCAGAATGGTTGGGAGGTGGATCAGATGGCTCGAGCCTATCTGGTGTACCTCTTTAGTACGACTTTGTTCAATGACTCGAGAAATTCACTGAACTTCCACTATTTGGCCCTATTGCGAGATTTGGACCAGGTCACCTCCTACAATTAGGGATCTATGGCTCTTGCATACTTGTATCACCAAATGAACATTACTGTTCGAGGCAGTAAAAGGATCTATGGCTTCTAGCACGTGATCCATGTAAGTTATGCTCTAACTTCGCTTTTCTGGTTTATTTTATTGGTATTGCGAATGATGATTCTGGTTTTGCAGGTTTAGGCCTTGGAGATCGGCCTTCTAGTGGACTAATAGCCCATTTGCACTTTGTGGGCTTTCTTTTAGTTGAGTTATTGGGGTTCTAGCAGGAGCGTCCCATTGGAGTGGGCCTAGATTCATGTGCACCGCATATGGATCAACACCTTGACCCGGGACAAGGTAAACCAAATTTATTAGTCATACTCATGATTTACATATATAGTTACTTACCTTTCTAGTTTATAGATTCGAGGTGATTGGCTTGAGAGAGCTATTAGTAGGGCCCCTACATGCTTTCCATAACTGACCTTGAGCAGAGGAGGATTTTACTGGCCGGACCTACCTTTCAGGCGTGGTACTTAGGTGAGAGGATCTATAAGTGGGAGCGAGGCCTTAGCAGATGCCGAGTTCCCTTGCCTCCACCTCTCTCTGGGGAGGAACTAACCGAGTGTTTAGTAGGGTACGACGAGCCTGAGGATCTCATCATTTGGTCCCAAAGGGTGGATTACACTTCCTTCATTCCTCGGTTGTTGGGGACTGTGCCTTTTGATGATGATATCATGGCTTAGGTATCTTTTCTAGACTACTTGGAATTCTTTATTTTCTTATCCCACTTTTCTAACCATTTTATTTACAGTTCATCCACCATGCCTCGTTACTTATGAGCCAACCGAAGGGCGATCTGCCCGATGTTCCAGGCCTTTCCATATCACGGGCTCCTCTGCTGGTGCTGCCTCCAAGGCACCTCCTACAACCATGTCCGATGTGGTTCCGAGGAGCGTCACATTCCCTCTAGATCCGATGGTCTCATACTAGAGCCCTTACGATGCGATAGAGCATCGGCTACCAAAGAGCATTGCCTTCCTCCGGAATTCACTCCAAGCACTACCACAAATGTCAGTAACATTCTCTTTTGCATTTTCATGTCTTCTTTTCCTGAAAAGTTAGTGACATATTATGCAAATAACCATATAGGTTCAGAGAGACCAGATCGAGTACGTCCATCGATTGGTTGGTGCCGGGAGGAGGCAGCTCTTTGCCCTTGGCAAAGACTGGTGGGTAAGAAAATGATTTATACAATGTAAAATGTATGCATGTATATATGTATGAAATGCACTAACTAATTTCCTTTCAGGTTTTCATCAGAGGGACCACGAGGGCTTGTAAGGGCAAGTGGACGATCGACAGTGTTAGATTGACGCTCAACAACGTCAGATCGACACTTTGATGCTTCAACTACTGACCTTGTGGACCTAGGGGATGGAAAATGACTCGGATGATGGGATGGGGGATTCAGGAGAGAACCCCTACTTTTGATTTTTGCATTTATACTTTTGACACTTTTATCTTTTTTTGTCGAACTTTTAACTTTTTGAGTATATAAAATCCTTCATTGTGGCCTTCAAATTGCTTTCATTTTTCTTTATTTCCTTTTATTATTGCATTTTACATGAGCTTGTATGCAACAAAAATCGGAAAAGCACCAAAAAACCAACAAAATTGCCCAGAATTTGCACCGGGAGGCCACACAGACCATCGACTGTATGCTAAGCTGATTCGGCTCTGCGCACAGCCGATCAGTTGTGCACTTTGCCAATTGGTTCTGCAGTTGCAGAGTTTAAATTTGACACTAATTTGAGGCCTATATATACCTATGTGCCTCATCACTTTCTCATATGCGATTTTCACTTCAAAAAGCCAAAAATATGTCTCAAAAAAATGCAAAAGCCTACAAGCTCTCCTCAAAATCCTAAGGAGTGATGATTGGATCAAACTTGGAAAATTCCATCTGTCATCCTTCAAAGACATGCAACACGTAAAGCTTGGTTATGGGTTTCTCCATTATACCATCAACTTCTGGTGCCCAAGAGACCATATCTTTGGATTCAATGGAAAAGCGTTGTGCCCCATAATTAAAGAATTTTGTGCCATTCTTAGAGGTCCTATGGGTTCTATTCATTCCATTACCTTGCTAAAACTCAATAAGCCTTTTCCCCGCAAACTAGTGGAGTTATTAGATATGCCCCCAACTGAGGTACTTTCCCCTTCTATTGGTGAGTACATTACCCTTACTTCATTGATCTTTTGCTGTGAAAAGAAGGAAAAGAGCACACTTGCTTGGATTAAGATGTTAGGCTTTTGCCTTTATACCAAATTTCTCTTGATTTCTCCCTAGGAAGGGGAGATATCAAAATTGTTGGCATCATTAATTAGGTGGAGCATGGAGTAGATCCAATTCCACTCATCTTAGTTGAAACCATCATTGGGTTAGACATGTAGAAAACCCATCAGCGGTTTGGTGGCAACCTCATTCTGTTACAGGTATGCAACCAAATCTCCTTTCTTTTACTCTTTTTTTTTTTGCCTTATTTTTTACCTAAGCCGCACTTTTGGATTTTCAACTTAGCAAGCTTTATTTTTGCCTAAGCTGCCTTTTCGGGTTTTCAACTTAGCTTATTTTTCTTCTTTTCCTATTTTTCTATACTTTATTTTTTCCATCTCTTTTTCCAAACTTGGCTACGCGAGAAGCTTCAAATATTGACCATCCTAAGGGATATCGACAAGTATGAGCTGAAGCATGTGCAAAGTCGATCTATTGTTACCCCACATGGTCATGATGGCTGGATTTCCTAGATGAAGGGCATCCCAGACACACTCACTTATTGGACTTGCCCTTGGTGAAGAATCAAGCACGTCATACTCATGGTGTATGGTGAATGTGTACCTTTACTTGGACTACGTGCATCCACCTTTTATACGCTTTTGAGACTTTGTCGCCAGTATGGGTAGAAGCAATGGATCTTGGAATCCCCACCTGAATTCAAAGGCTTCCCACTTAGATAGGATTTCTTGGATAACATCGAGAGACTTTGGCCCTGCTGAGATATAAAGTGAAACCCCAACTCCAAAGGCGATCTAACCATTGATGACAACTTCAAAGCTTGGGTTTAGCTTCAAGTTTCCACTTCTTCTGGTTTTGCACGGTTCAAAAGGACTCGAGAACTAGCTGCTCTATCTAGGGATGTAGATGCGAAAAGAAGAAGAAAATAGGAAACATGCCTTTTTTTAGATCTCATTTATTTTATTTAGGACATTTAGCTTTATTTTTCTTTCAATTAGTGTGTAGAATGGTTAATAGACATATATATGTTTGAAAACAACTTTAAATTTTTTTTTCATTTAGTAAAAGCCCAGATGGGTACATTTTAATTTCTCAAGATATAACTCCTGTCATCAGCTAATCTCTTTAGATTTTCTAGCTGATTATTTTCTCTTTTGTTGCCCTGATTTTTTTTTTCTGACTAGCCTTTTTTAGGTTTTCTAATGAGTAGGCTATCTTTTTTATTACTTATTTTTATATATAATATTTCTTGAGACGATCTAAGTTTATTGGTTCAGTGAACTCGTTCCTCTCTAGGTCTGAGATCTTAGCAGCACCTTTAGGCATGATCTTCTTTACGAAGTACGGCCTTCCTAATTCGGCCTGAACTTCCCTCTCGAGTCAAATGCAGTAGGTCTCGTGTGCTTCAATACTAGATTGCCAGCTCTGATTTTTCTAGCTTCACTTTCTTATTGAATACCCTAGCTATCCTTTTTTGATACAATTGCATATGGTAGAGGGCTTTCATTCTTTTTTCATCAACTAGAGCCAACTATTATATCTCTACTTTACACCATTGATATATGGTATTTCAACCTTTACTACAACTCTCAAAGACTTCAACACCAACTCAACCAGTAAAACTGCTTCAGTCCCATAAACCATAGAATATGGTGTTTGCCCAATCGACATTCGCTTGGTTGTTCGATATCCCCAAAGTACAAAGGGTAACCAAAATGACCAGTCCTTGTGATTTCACACCATCTTCGAGAGTATCTTCTTCAGGTTTTTATTGCCTGCTTCTATTGGTCCATTCGCCTGAGGTATATACGAAGAAGATCTATGATGTTCGATCTTGTATTTAGCTAGCAGGTTCGATGTCTGACCTATGAACTATACTCCATTATCTATCACGACATGACGTGGGACCCCGTATTTGCATATTAGGTTCCTTTCTATAAATCTGGCCATCTGCCTTGGCCCCACATTTATGAATGGCTCGGCTTCAACCCACTTAGAGATGTAGTCAATTGCCACGACTATGAGCCTGTGACTGTTTGAGGGAGGTTTTACTTCTCTAATGATGTTGATCCCCCAGGCTGCAAGGGCCAAAAAGATGTTAAGTTGTGCAACTCAATTGGAGGTATGTGACTCAAGTCACTATACAGCTTGCATTCATATAATTTCCTCACCAATGATATGCAATCCTTTTCCATTGTTAACTAATAATATCCTTGATGCACGATCTTCCTGGTTAACACTATGCCATTCATATGAGCCCGCGTACTCCTTTATGCATTTCTTCTATCATTACTTAAGCTTCTATTTTAGTCACACATCAAAGCTGTATGCCCGAAATCATCCTTTTATATAGGACTCTCTCATGGCTGATGTAATTCTTGGCTTGAATCCATAATGCATATCTTTCCCCAATAGTTGCCTTATTTGGATATTCTCTATTTTCTACAAACCTCTTCAAATTGTAGAACTGTGGCTTCTCTTCTAGTCCTATCTAAACTTGCATTACCCGATCCCCTTGACAACAAGGCGCACCCAATTTTATAATCACTAAAAGCTTCATCGAAAGCTATAAGGGGTTGACCCATATAAACGATAGGGTAGCCAACGCATCTGCCATCTGATTCTAATCTTGAGGCAAGTGTACAAAGGAACACTTGGAGAAATTACATACTAAAGTCCTAGGATAGTTTACATATAGCTTCAACCTCTCTTCTTTCACTTTCCATGCCTCAAGGGTTTGTTGGATTACCAACATAGAGTCCGATAGACCATCAACTACTTTGCTCCCGCTACCATGGCCGCTTCTAATTCAAATAAGCATGCTTCATACTCAAGCATGTTATTGGTCACTCTAAAGTCCGATCTCTTACCCATTGCAACATTTATATTTTTGGTGTGCTTAGAACTACTCCTAACCTTGCGCCTTTGGCATTTACAGCTCTATCAAAGTACATCTTCCATTCCTGAATTTTGATTGCCCCTAGGTTTTCATCACGAAACTCCAAATCTCAAGGGTCATCACCTTATAGCATTTTGAGCTAAAAATTCTGCTACAGCTCTACCGTTGACTACCTTCTTGGTAATGTACTCGATGTCGAAATCTATCAGGAGAACTAACCATCTAGCCAGCTTTTCTATAAGAGATGGAGCTTCAAACAAATATTTCAGCGGCTCTATTTTTGAAATTGCCTGCACCATATAAGACTGAAAATAATGTCCCAACTTCCTCATAGCCCATATCATAGCCAAACACATTTTTTCTATGAGATTGTACTTTGACTTATAGGGCATCAACTTCTTACTGAGATAATAGACTGCATGCTCCACATCGTTGGGTCCGCATTATGCTACCATTGGCCCTATGGCTTCCTCTTCCAAGGCTAAGTATAGAATCAACATCTTGCCATCTTTTAGCAGTTTTAGTACCAGCAGCTTTATCAGATACTCTTTGATTCTGTCGAAGGCCTTTTAACAATGTTCATCCGACACAACGGGTTGATGTTTCCTCAAAAGCTTGAAGATAGGATCACAAACCATTGTGAGCTTGGAAATGAATCTTCTGATGTATTACAAGCGTCTTAGAAAACCTCTGACTTCTTTCTCCATCTTCGGTGCTGGCATCTCTTGAATAGCCTTGGCCTTTTCCGGATTAATCTCTATGCCTCGCTGACTTACTATGTGCCCTAATAGCTTCCTTGATGTAACTCCAAATACACTCTTATTCAGGTTGAGTCTCAGTTTATACCTTTTCACTGATCCTAACAACTTATCAAGAGCTTGGAAATGCCCTTCCCTTGTTTCAGACTTCACCATTATGTCATCTATATACACCTTCACCTCCTTGTGCATCATATCAAGAAACAAGGTAGTGGCTACTCTCTGATAAGTTGCTCCCACATTCCTTGATCCAAAAGGCATATAACCTATAGTAGTACATTCCCCATGCGATGATAAACGATGTCTTCAGCTTGTACACTACTGCCATTGATGTGTGCACTTATGCAACCTACACTTAAGGCAGTGAACCTATCGATGCGGTCTAACACTAGTGAGTATCAAGGTCGTATCCTTGGAGATCGGGTAAACCTAAAGTTACTACTATTCGTTATGTTATTTAATCTGAAATAAGGTGTGAGAAGTCTAAATTAATTAATTAATGCTTATGAATGCAAATAAAGGAACAACCGCAACTGACAATCGAAAGACAACCGTAACAAAGGGGATCTAAGTGATGGAATTCTAAGGTTGATTTTATAAACTGCCAATCTTACTACCCGTGCCTAAATCCTAAATCGAACTCCGCTCCTCTCTCGAGCTTACTGAGTTCCTAAATCTGCATTAACCTAATGGAATTTCTTCCTATCAGATTATTATAAATTAGCATTAAGCGTGATTTAGAACTATTAAGAGTTGTTAATTCTTAATCCGGCGAGTGAATTAACCTTATCTCTAAGTGTTAACTACCAGTTCTTACTATTTAATTTCCAGTTGTACAAAGCATTTCTCAATGTCAAGAAACAACCTAAAAGAAAATTAATTTAACGTCTCAAATTAATTGAATCAAATTTTATTACTAAACAGTAAGAAGATTACAAACATGGCAGATAAAAATCTAATATTTAAACACAAACCATCAACAGAGATAAACCCCAATGGGTTCGGCAGTCCTAGCTACTCATAATGAAAGAAATAAATATAAAAGGAAATAAATAACAGAAAAGAAAATGAAACATATAACCGCTCTTCTATCGAATCGAAGTGGGAATGTCGCAAGTGCCAATTCTGAAACCAGCCTCAAGTATGGATCTCGGATGTCTCGGTCAATCGTCTAGAAACTTCAATCTTTGCTTGAATCCTCTAAATCAATCCTTTGAACTGACATTGGTCTCCCAAAATGTCAAGAATAGAGGTGCAGAAGTGAGGGGTCGCACGCGTAGAGAAATCCAGAAATCAGAAGCAGAACCCCGTCTCGTTTTGCATGCGCCTATTTATAGATAGAACTGCCTTCGCCGTGCCATGGCCCGTGAAAATATGCACGGCCTGTGCCATGGGCCGTACAACGGTCCGTGCATATATGCACGGCTCGTGCCATGGGCCATGCAAATATGCACGGCCTATGCAACGGTCCGTGCAAATATGCACGGCCCGTGCAACGGTCACCAACCTCCATGAAGTGCAAAATTTCTGAATTTGTCTTGAGGAGGTCGTGCAAAAGCCTCAAAACTGCGCGCCAATAAGGAATCGACTCCGATAAGCATCTAATATGCGTAAATCATCCAAATAGCTTGGTTTCTGCCCGTAAATCAATCAATCTCTATCGAGGAGTTCGAAAACCTGAAAAATTCATAAACATACCATAGTGCGATCAAACATGAATAAATATGACTCAAATACGCGAATAAACGACTGATAAACAGTCAATAAACATGCATAGAATCATTTACATCAAACTACCCACACTTGAGAGTTTGCTTATCCTTAAGCATTCAACAACTCTCTCCTCAAACAGAAACCAAATGACTCAATCAAATACATTGCAGAAGGTTAACTCAAAACAAGTCTCGAAACTCCGTGACGAATTTCCTCAAAACCCCCAAATCACTAAATCCTTGAGACAAAGAACAAAGTTAATAAAGCTGCTAAAATTAAAATGATAAACTATCTAAACTGAGAATTTGAGAACCATGCCTTACAAGATGTCACTCGAAACACACAAGTGTATATAGGTGAGAAGAATATTGCCAAGCTCTCAGCGCAAAAGTATAGAAAAAAGTGCTTACCATAGGCTTGCTTATAGATACAATCTCCACTACTGTGAAATAGTCAATAAACATGATCAAAGGGTCTTGAGCCAGGTTGTAATAGGGTTAATGGTAGGGTACAAAGAATTATGGAAAGTAAGCTGAAAGTTGCTGGAGAATTATGTAGTAATGCAAGAATATGGCCAAAGATCAAACACTGTACCAAAATTAAACAATAAGTTGTTCTAATAATAAGATGATGCTCGAACTAAACCCTTATTCTTAAATTTTTTCTTTATATATATATATATATATATTCTTCTTCTTTCTTTCTTCTTTCTTTTTTCTTTTTTTTTCTCTCCTGCAACAACAAAACGCAGGATGAAGTAATACAATGCTTAATGAAAGTAGTAAAATGATATGTATCATTTGGATTGAAGGGAGGCATCTATGAAAAATCAAGTAACTTAGTGAATATATGCAAATTGATCCAAAATAAAATGCAGCATAAACGTACATTATTTCCAGTAATAATGGTAGAAAGAATGGTGAAATGAATAGAAGTGGTAAAATAAGTGTCAGATTTAATTTATAATGAAAGGAAAAGGCTAAGGCTCAAAATGGGTTCACTAAGGGAAAAAACCGGGTTAGGCTTTTGGCCAAATTGTGTAATACCTAAGTGCCCAAATCATCTCATGACTATCAACAATTCATGTAATCTTAAAAGTCATCACAAAGCAAGTTCTAAAAACAAAAATTTTGCACAATACTCACTAATAAAAAACAGAATGGAGCATAAAGCCTCACCATTGAGTGGGATAAAATTACATGAATTCTCAAACCAGAGTTTAAACAATTAAACAATCTAATACGCATCAAAATTAACAGTGTTCTATATCCAAGATAAAGTGAAATGAAAGGATTAAGGAAAAACACCAGTTTTACCTAGCTTGATTGAAACTAAGAGATTCGTTCATTGCCTTCTTCCCACAAAGATTCAATACAAGCAATAAGGGTCCATTCAAAAGAAAGAAAATCATTAACTACTCGATTAAAACAAAACTCAAGATAAGGACAGTAATAATGAACGGCCTCAATTAATAAGGGAAATTAAAACAAGATAAAAACAGCAAAGACAAAATTGGTGCCTGCACAAATCTACGATACCTACCCCACACTTGTGAAAAACACTGTTTTCAGTGTGAACAAGGTAGGCACTCCAAAATAAAAGGAATAAAATACGTAAAATGAAGCTAATTATGGGAGTCCATAAAAGAAATTGGAAAACTAAGAGAAAAACAAGACGATAAAAAGAGATAAAAACTAGAAAGTCTACTAGATACTGCCTTTGATGTGTACTTTAACACTTCAAAGTATGTTAGTCCTCAAAATTACGTACGAGCATCAGATAGGCTAACTCCTGCAAAAGTCAAGAATAAACACATCCCAAGCAACATCTAGTAAAAGGTTCAATAAGATAGCATCTCCTCAAAATAAAACTCACTAAAAACAGACTGAAATATCTAACTACAAATAACTACATAAAATAAAATAAAAAATGTCCAAAAATTCAGAAAGTAAAAATAGATTCGGGAATGCCTCCCGAAGGCGCTTCTTTTTATTCGAGTCGTCTAGCTGGACTTTGCAGCAGCATTCCTGCATCGCAGGCAAATTGAGAAGGTAGGCTCAATGTAAGTTGGGGTTCGAGGCATATAAGCGCAATGAGAAGGTCCATGTGCGGTAGATGACCAAGGAGGTGCTCTCTGTACCGATTTGGGATGTCCATTCATCCACTCCGAATTTTGGCTAAGTGACCTATCAAAAACAAACTTGCAACTACCTTTCTCGGGTCTATCATAGCACAAAGTCTCATATCGATACAAGTTGTTTTTTTCAGATGAATAACACATACTAACGGGGGAAGAAACATGTATAGCATCATCCATTTGTACATCTTGTGGTTGTGTATTACATGCAGGATCAATTCCATCAATACTACAAATGGCATGAACATGGTCGGTGGAAGAACTATCAACTGAGGGTAAACTAAAAGTGACACAGTCATTCCCTACATTAAGTTCTAACTTTCCCTCAAATACGTCTATTTTAGCTCTAGCTGTGGCAAGGAAAGGTCTCCCCAAAATTAATGGTACACCATGCTCATTGTCCATATCCAAAACCATAAAGTCCACAGGAAATATGAACTTATCTACCTTAACTAGCACATTTTCCACAATTCCCCTAGGAAGTTTAACAGAACGGTCAGCTAATTGAATGCACATCCTAGTGGATTTTGCCTCCCCCAAACCTAGCTTATTGAACAAACTAGTGGGCATGACATTTATGCTAGCCCCCAAATCAGCTAATGCATCATCAACACACAAATTACCTAAAGTGCATGGAATAGTGAAACTCGCCGGATCGTGACGTTTCTCTGGCAACTTGCTCTGAAACACCGCTGAGCACTCCTCGTTAAGCTGAACATAGGTGACCTCCTCCAACTTCCTTTTTCTGCTAAGTATGTCCTTTAAGAACTTAGCATACTTCGGCATCTGCTCCAATGCATCAATAAAAGGCAAGTTAATATGCAGTTGTCTAAAAACATCTAAGAACTTACTGAACTGCTCTTTCGCCTCTACTTGTTTAGCTCTAGCAGGATAAGGAATCTTAGGTTGATATTCCCTGACTAGAATTGATTTCACCTTTTGTCCCTCAGGTTCCCTATCCTTACTGCTCGCCTCAACCTGCACATCAATAGTGGCATCATAAAAAACAGGCTTAGAAGGAGCTGAAACTAACTTACCTGAACGCAAAGTGATGGCGTTCACGTGCTCCCTCGGGTTAGACTCAATGGTGCTCGGGAGCGCTCCTTGCTGCCTCTCAGACAACATCTTAGAGATTTGGCCAATCTGGGTCTCCAAGTTCTGAATCGAGGCCTGCTGGTTCCTAAGTGCACTATCAGTTTGTTGGAACCTCATCTCTGTAGACGTCACAAACTTCATCATAAGCTCCTCTAAATTTGACTTCTTTTCTGGTAGAGGAGGAGCTTGTCGAGACCAATTGTTCGTTTGTTGATGAAGTCTCCGAAACCAGTGGACCCTGAGTGTTATTGTTCCTCCAACTGAAGTTGGGATGATTGCGCCACCCAGGGTTGTATGTATTGCTGTAAGGATCGTTCTGCTGCCTTGGGGCATTCCCCATATAGTCAACCTGCTCAACATCAGAAGACATAGCAGAATTAGATGGAAAAGTAGTAGAGGATGAAGCAAACATACCTCCCGCAGTACAATTTGCATTGTAATGCGGGCCACCATAAAACTCGCAGCCAACGTTTGCTGCATGAACTGGCATCTGGAGTTGGTCAATCTCCTTGGCTAGAAGCTCCACCTGAGCTGCCAAGGCTGCTCTAGAGTCCACTTGGTTGACCACTCCCTATCTTCCTGGTCGGCTCCTAGAGGATTGCCACTGATAGTTGTTCATGGCCATTTCCTCTATCAAGTTCGAGCCCCGCCTTACTTAGCGCCCCACCTGCTGCATCATCCACCATCTGCCTCTTTGCAAGGTTCAACCCACTGTAGAAGGTCTGAACCTGCATCCACACTGGCAATCCCTGATGTGGGCAGCATCTCAAAAGATCTTTAAACCTATCCCATGCATCGTACATGCTTTCATCATCAAACTGCACAAAAGAAGATATGTCATTTCTAAGTTTAGCAGTTTTAGCGGGAGGAAAATACTTATATAAATTTTTTTCAGCCAACACCCTCCAGGTAGTAATCGTTTGCTGTGGAAGGGATTGCAACCATCTCTTAGCTCTGTCCCTCAAGGAAAATGGAAACAATCTCAGCCAAATGGCATCATCGGTTGTTCCGTTTATCTTGAATGTGTCACAAATCTCCAAAAAATTAGAGATATGTGCATTGGGATCCTCGCTGGGCAATCCTCCAAACTACACGCTCTGTTGGATCATCTGGATCACGTTGGCTTTTATTCAAAATTGTTGGCCGCTACAGCAGGTCTGACTATACTAGTTTTCGTCCCATCCAAAGATGGTCGAGCAAACTCGTACATCGTCCTCTGATCGTCATCGGCCTGGGGGTTGAGGTTCTCCATCGCGTCAACTCCTTGAACCTGAATTGTAACTCTGTCCTCCTCCTCAACTGCCTGCAAACGTCATCTCAATAATCTGAGAGAGCGCTCCGGGTCAGATAAGGGTGCTATGGGATCAGGGTTAGAGCTCCTGGTCATATACTACTTGAAACCGACAACCAAACAACCACCAATCAATAAAAAATAATAAAATAAATAAAAGAAAAAAAACATAAAGAATAAATGAATAAACAAATAATGACTAAATTAACACAAAAATAATTCACTCTAGTTCACCGTTACTGAGTTCCCCGACAACGGCGCCAAAAACTTGATGTGTGTGCACTTATGCAACCTACACTTAAGTTAGTGAACCTATCGATGCGGTCTAGCACTAGTGAGTATCAAGGTCGTATCCTTGGAGATCGGGTAAACTTAAAGTTACTACTGTTCGTTATGTTATTTAATCTAAAATAAGGTGTGAGAAGTCTAAATTAATTAATTAATGCTTATGAATGCAAATAAAGGAACAACCGCAACTGACAATCGAAAGACAACCGTAACAAAGAAGCATAAAGGGGACCTAAGTGATGGAATTCTAAGGTTGATTTTATAAACTGCCAATCTTGCTACCCGTGCCTAAATCCTGAATCGAACTCCGCTCCTTTCTCGAGCTCACTGAGTTCCTAAATCTGCACTAACCTAATGGAATTTCTTCCTATCAAATTATTACAAATTAGCATTAAGCGTGATTTAGAACTATTAAGAGTTGTTAATTCTTAATCCGGCGAGTGAATTAACCTTATCTCTAAGTGTTAACTACCGCCTACTATTTAATTTCCAGTTGTAAAAGCATTTCTCAATGTCAAGAAACAACCCAAAAGACAATTAATTTAACGTCTCAAATTAATTGAATCAAATTTTATTACTAAATGGTAAGAAGATTACAAATATGGCAGATAAAAATCTAATATTTAAACACAAACCATCAACAAAGATAAACCCCAATGGGTTTGGCAGTCCTAGCTACTCATAATGAAAGAAATTAATACAAAAGGAAATAAATAACAGAAAAGAAAATGAAACATATAACCGCTCTTCTATCGAATCGAAGTGGGAATGTTGCAAGTGCCAATTCTGAAACCAGCCTCAAGTATGGATCTCGGATGTCTCGGTCAATCATCTAGAAACTTCAATCTTTGCTTGAATCCTCCAAATCAATCACTTTGAACTGACGTTGGTCTCCCAAAATGTCAAGAACAGAGGTGCAAAAGTGAGGGGTCGCGCGCGTACATAAATCCAGAAATCAGAAGCAGAACCCCGTCTCGTTTTGCATGCGCCTATTTATAGACAGAACTGCCTTCGCCGTGCCATGGCCCGTGCCACGGTCCATGCAAATATGCACGGCCCATGCGATGGGCCGTACAACGGTCCGTGCATGTATGCACAGCCCGTGCCATGGGCCATGCAAATATGCACGGCCTGTGCAACGGTCCGTGCAAATATGCATGGCCCGTGCAACAGGCACCAACCTCCATGAAATGCAAAATTTCTGAATTTATCCAGAGGAGGTCGTGCAAAAGCCTCAAAACTGCGCGTTAACAAGGAATCGACTCCGATAAGCATCTAATACGCGTAAATCATCCAAATAGCTTTGTTTCTACCCGTAAATCAATCAATCTCTATCGAGGAGTCCAAAAACCTGAAAAATTCATAAACATACCATAGTGCGATCAAACAGGAATAAATATGACTCAAATACGTGAATAAACGACTGATACACAGTCAATAAACATGCATAGAATCATCTACATCAGCCATTATGATCTGATTGTACTGGGAGAACTTATCCGTAAAGGAGTACATCGCATTCGAGGCGGTGCTGTCGATTATTACATCTATATAGGGGCAGAGGAAGGTCATCCTTAGGGCATGCCTTATTCAAGTCTTGGTAATACACGCACATTTGGACTTACCATCCTTCTCCGGGACTAGGACAATGTTTGCCAACCATTCATAGTAATCAACCACGTCAAGGAAATTGGCCTTAACCTACTTAATGATCTCTTCTCGTATTTTCTCTACCCTATTCCAACTTTAATCTTCTCATGTTTTGTTTGACCGGCTTGATGTGTGGATGAGTCAGAATATAATGCTATGCTATTTCCTGTCTAGACCTGGCATGTCGTCATATAACCAAGCAAATGCCATTTTCTTTTTTCTATTATATTTTCAAATTCTCTCATGTCCTCAGGAGTTATATCATGAGCTATCAAAATATTTTATAGATTTGAATATGTGCCTAAATTAAATGAATCAATCCGTATGAAATTAATGTCAAACATGCACATGTCATGATTAATCAAAATGCACACTATCATCAGGAAAAACATCACACAAGTAAGCAAAACCGTTCTTATCATTGATCTTAGGATGAAAGAAATATCGTCCTCATAAATGTCAGAGGTTATTACATCATCGTAAAAGACATGAACAATATTATCTTCTATAAGAGCAGTTAGCTCTTCTTGACTTATTTTTACCGGCAGGGCGGTGAACTCTTCTAGCTTCAGCTCTTCTATCTTGGTGGTGACCTTCTCTCGGACTTCCTTGATACTCAACTCGACTATCCTGTCTATGATCAGGTTCTTGAAGATCCCGAACTTGGTACCTTAGTCCTAGCTGCAGTGACGAGTTTAGGCTCCCTAAAGTAAGGCTTGTACTCATGGACATATATGTCTTTTAGAGTCTTACCCTTTGGTTTGCCCTTGTCTTTCTCTTTGGAATAACTTGATCCACACCGAGTCTTCTAATTTTTGAAGTTTGGCAGCTTTGCGAAACCTTGCTAATTCTTTCCCAGCCTCATTCCAAGCATGAATTTCATCTTCTTGAACATGCTGGCCACTTTATGATCCATGTAGTCCTCATAGAGAACAACTTGGAATCTAGTAGGGGCATCCAGCTCCTTGACGACTTCTTGGATGGCAAAGACAACCTTACCACCTTCAGTGTTGATAGTGACGATCTTGCCTTCTTAAGGGAACTTTACCTTCTGATGCACATTGGAAGGAACTCCTCCTAGGGCATAGAACCATCACCTTCTCCACAATAGTGCAAAAATTATTAGGATGTCCAGGACAGTAAACTCCACCTACGATTCGATAGGACTCGTCTTCACTAGTGCTAAAAATGTTCCTTCCACATCTCTCTCGTCTCATCATAGCCCCTTATAACCATATCTGATGGTTTCAGGCCTTTCACAGTCATCTCTAGCTTAGGGGTATGCGAGAAGGACACACGTTGATGGCTGACCCATTATCCATCATCGCGCATGGGATTCTCTTTCCTTTGACCTATGCTGCTATACAAAGAGCGTTATTGTGGTCTCTACCCTCAAGTTACGAAATCAGAGAAGGACTCATTTTGGCTTTTGCTTGGTAGACTCGAGATCCCTAGTTGACACTTCCAAATGAGTGTCATAATTGTATTTCTTGACAAAAGAGTTACATAAATCATGTCATTCAGCTTTGGTGAATTTTTCTAGACCATGGTACCAACTTACAGCGGGTCCTTAAAGGGATAACACAAATAGCTTGACAATTTGGGTCCTAGATAGCTGAGTAGTCCCCATGATTGTTACATATTATTTCAGATGAACTTTCAGATCACCACTCCTATTCAACTTGTTCATCTCAGGCATTCTAAATTTCACATGCAGTTTGTCTTCGCCTATCAAAACAAACTCTTCAAAATCATAGGTAGGGTCCAAACCTTTAATCTATAGCATGCCTTGCATCTTATCGAGCCTAGCGCTCAAGCCACTTACAGCTTTCATTGGTGGTAAGGGTGGTCTTCCTGTTAGTATGGTCTAGCATAAATTCATCAAAGTCTCAAAATTTTCGGGGCACTCCCCTTCTAGTTGGGTCCTCAGCAATGGCATTAGCAGTGGCAACAATAGCGTAGCTTCGAATTCACAAATGGGTCTACAAAGAATAGGGATTAGCTAGTGCAATGATAGCAGCTGGTGGGGCTTGATTTTTGGCCATCCTAGCCAAAAGTTATAGGAGCTCTTTCCAAATCACACCCCTCATATCTTCAATGATAACATTCTTGAGGATCTCAACATCTTGCTCATTAGCTCTTTCGTTAGCCATCTCAGATGTAGCTTCAGTTGCTTGGCGCCTTGGTCTTTCAAGATGTTCTAACACGGCCCGGATTCTCGGAAAAATGGATACTCATTCCAGCCTCCCACTATCTTGCCTCTTCCAACCCACATGAGAATCTATATGGCTAAAAAATAAGGGTTAGTATGATGCATGCGATGCGTGAGATGCATGATGCGCGTGATATGTAGAAAAAAAGAAAAAGAGAAAGGTTAGCACACACATTAATATACAATTCATCCTTCCAACCTTATTACTCCCGCATACGGTTCATGGTGAGTCTTTCTTCCCTAGGATTTTAGGTTTGGGCTTTCTATCAACAGGGGATAGCACGCCTGACGCGCATGCCATAAGCTCTTAAAGCAGATTTAAAACAAACAAGAGCAATATTTCTTAATATAATAGCATAAAAGCCTGCATATTTTGAGCCTAGGGCCTGATCCCACATGTTTTGGCTAAGGCTTCTAATACTTGGGCTTTAGACACTTATAAGGATAAACATTTCATATAGCAAACAATGGGGTTTTTTAAGGGAGATTACTATTATCATTACTATGAGCTGAGTCTTAGGTAAGGATGAAAGGCTCCCATAAGTAAAAAGTGATATTCCTTAGCTTGTCTCCCCACTCAAGGATCCATGCGATGAAGAAAATCCACTCATTACTTGTGAGTAATGGTTAGCCAGTGTCGCAATTCTATGGTTCGAGTAGAACCAAAAAACCACTAACTGACGTCATTGCGACTATAGGGACCAAAGTGCATGATAGGCTATTTATGAAGGTACAATCTAAGGCGGTGAACCTATCGATGCAGACTAGCACTAATGGCGAGTATCTAGGTTGTATTCTCGGGAAAGGGTGATCCTAGAACTACTATAGGGTCTTATGTTATCTAACCTTAACAAATAGATGAAGTTTCTATATCTATGATTATATGCAAGCTAAGTGATTAACCAAATGTCAGACAATCTGGAAGGATTTCGTGAAACAATCAAAGGAAAAAGCAAACCCAAGGGGACCTAAGCTAGTTGGATTTTGGTGAAGGTAGAGATTATATTGATTACCAATTGTGATTACCCGTGAGTGGATTCTAAATTGAATTCGATTTCCCTCTTGAGAATATCGAATTCCTAAACCTAAGAATTTAAACGATGGAATCTCTTCCTAATGATTGATTTTAGATTAGTCTTAAGATTAAATCCACCACTATTAAGAGTTGTTAATTCTTAATTCGGCTAGTCAATTAACCTTATCTCTAAGTGATCATTAACCAGTTCTTGCTATTCAAATTTCCAATTGCTAAATGAACTTCTCAATTACATAAAGCAATCTAAACACCACAACTCACAACGTCTCATGAGTGATGTGATCTCTCATTAATAATGAAAGCAAGAAGAAACAAGCATTAATAATCAAAGTCTCATAAACATTAAATGCAATCCAACAACATAGGAACCCCAATGGGTTCAACAATTCTAGCTACTCATGCTAATAAGCAACACAAAGTAAGGAACAAATATAGAAAAGCAATTTGAAAGCATGTACACCCTTCTTCTTCAAGTTGGATGAAAAGCCCTAAATTGCCTCTTGAATGCCTCTAAATCCACTATTGATCTTCAATGTGATGTTTAAACCAATGTAATCCTTCCTTTAATAGGCGGAGTAGTCTCCTGAAGTCGAATATCAAAGTCTGGAAAAGGATGGCTCATGCATGTATGTGAGAAATTAAGTCAGAAAATCGAACCCCAGCAAAATAATTCGCATTTGCCTATATAAATGTCTCAGCACAGCCATGGTCAAGCCCGTGCTGGACCTCCGAGTTCTGCAACTTAGGTCTTCTTCCTGGCTGTGCCCTTGCTGGTGCTGAGCCACCATGGGCCGTGATGGAGGCCGTGGTGGCCTCAGAAACTGTGCTAAAATGACATTCTTGAGGGTCAAGTGTTGATGGTTCAGCACGGCCCGAGTCCAGGCCGTGCTCAACCTTGAAATGACAGCTCTTGCTCAATTTTGATGGATTCAGGTCCGTATTTGCACGTATTTCCCTCGACTACTGATAATGTCCATCGATAATCACCTGAACATGAAAGGAACCAAAACACAAGTAATTTTGGCATAAAACAAGATAACTATGCATAAAAATGGAAGTAATTGGGCATATAAACATGTATAAAATGATGCACATAAGTGCACAATGTGTGAAAATGGTGTAGTGTTACAAGAATAATTTGTTAAATAATAAAACTAAAGACAAACATACACTGGAATCAACTTCTCTTATCCCTAGTGGAGTCACCACTGTGGGCAGTAATTTCGAGCGTGCACCTAAGTGTCTTTAGCAACTACGGCAGTGAAAGGCTTTTCAACCTAATAGGGAACATGCTAACTAGTCACTAAGACGAGTGATGTTTTTCAAATTCCATAGGGAAGCTTATGCCATAAATCCAGAGATGGATCCAGAAGCCAACTTCCTTATTTGTGTATCTTAGTCTTTAATTTTATTGTTTAATAAATTATTTCATATAAACACAGTAGTTCATATACAAGCATGCCATATAGCACATAAAGTTCACTTAAGTCTAGCCCATTTTTATTAAGCTCAGCCCCTGTTAAGATTGTTAACTTAATTTACTAATTAATTATGTACAAGGCCTCCCTAGTCTAGCCCAATTATAAGTTATGTTCCACTAAGCCTTTAATCCTAGATGGACTACTTATTATGATGAAGCCCATTTATATGAACCTGAAATTTACATAAAACATGGCAAAAGCCCACTAAGTCTACATTGATTTTAGATTTTAAGCCCAATTTCCATTGATTAGCCTAATGGACTACAATCTTCATGTTGGGTCCAATTTTAACCTAAAGTCTTTGTGATCCATTTTAATTAATCAATCATGTTACAGTTATTTGGCATGCATTTAAGAAAAATAAATAAAAAATAAAGTGGAGAAAGTAAATTTAGCTATTACAACCTAGTCTACAACTAAAAAATGAAAGAGAAATGCCTAAAATCTAGTTATAGTACACAAATACATACAAAATCCATCAAAAACTAACAATTAGGGATTCGAGAGTGTTAAGCCGATCGCCTATGTATATAGAGCCGAATCGGCTTTGCAGTGAGTCGATCAGTTATAGGGCTTGTCCATGCGATTTTCCTTCATTTCTTTACAGCGTAGATGGTTTCTGTGAATCTCAAGAGATGATGAGGTAGTTAAATCAAAGACATTGGGAATCCAATGCTGCTTGAGATGTAGAATAGCTTCTGTCATTCACAAAAGTTTCCTAATATAGGGTTCTTTCTTAGTGACTTTACTTTCCAATTACCAAAAAACAATCTCTGCTTAATGAACGTAAGTTTATAATAATAGTAGCCTCCAGTCGATGTTGCGAGTTCTCTAACCCTAGGTCATCATTTTCTATTTATAGAGGTAGGTTTTAGGAAACCCAAGAGAAGCATATAGACTTTAATATCTTTTAAAACCATGTTTAAGGAATCGATTTTTCCTTTATCAGATAATTATGTATCAATATCCAATAAGTAAATCAAATCTTTAAAACTCAAATAAATATCATTAAAATCTATCAATTATTGCTAAATACTTTCTAAAATATATTTTTATTAGTTTTTGGTATTATTTAAGCCAAAATTTGCGTAAAACACTTTCAATTTCGAAAATTAGTTAATCGGCATTGTGTAGAGCCGATTGGCTTCAAGGGTGGAAAGTTTTGAAAATTTGTTCAATTTAGTCCCTGAACTTGTAGAAACTGTCATTTCACCCCTCAAACTTAATTTTTTCGCTAATTGAGTCGAAATTGATTCTAAAAAGTAATCTTTGATTTGATTATCCTCAAACCTAACTTGGATTCGCCCCTCTTCAATCCTCGAGACTCGAGAAAAGCAGTAACTTTCATCATAGGATTTTTCGTAATTCCCTTGGTATCTAGATCCGAAAAATGGGTGCTAACAATAAGCTCACTCCAAACTTAGTGTTTAGGGATCACATAAACCTTTTACAATTGTGTTTTATGGTTCATACACAACCCTTATAAGAGTTTTACCTAGGCTAACTCTTAAACCCAATTCTAACTGTTTAGATTAACACTCAAACCTCACTAGAGCATTCAAGCTCTTACAACAACCAAAGATCATTAAAATTAATTGTAAGAAGAAAGAAGAATTAATGTATCAACACCCATTTTCTGGATCTAGATATCGAGGGAATTAGGAAAAATCTTATAGTGAAAGTTATTACTTTCTCGAGTTTCAAAGATCGAAGGTGTAGGCGGCGGTTTCAGGTGCGCACCCAAGTATCTTTAGCGACTACGACATTGTAAGGCTTTTTAACCTAATCAGGAACACGCTAACTAGTCACTAAGACTAGCGTAGAGATAGGAGTGGCCACTTGGGTAATCATTGAGATACTTTTACTAATGAGTGACGTTTCTCAGATTCTATAAGGAAGCTTACGCCACAAAATCTAGAGATGGATATAGAAGCCAACTTCCTTATTGTGTAAATTAGTCTTTAATTTTATTGTTTAACAAATTATTCCCTATAAATGTAAGCAATCTATACACAGGCATACCAAATAACACACATAATTCACCCTAGTCTAGCCCGTTTTATTCAAGCCCAACCCATATTGGAGTTGTTAGCCTAATTTACTAGTTAATTATGCACATGTACCCCATCTAGTTTAGCCCAATTACATATTATACTTTTGATTTTCAGTCTTTAAACCTAATGGACTACTTATTATGATAAAGGCCCGTTCATTGTGATCCTAATTCTAATAAAGCCCAATCCTAATTAAAACATGCTAACACCCACTAAGTCTACTTCAATTTTAGGTTTTAGGATCTAGTTTTAACCCTAAGTCTATGTGACCCATTTTAATTAATCAATCACATAAACATATCTTTAATAATCATACAGTAAGTAAAATAAACAAAAAAAAGGTAGAAAATAAACCTAATTATTACAACCCAGCCTAAAACTAAAATTGCAAAGGAAAAAGACCTAGAAATCTAATACAGTACATCAAAATACATCAAACTCAACCAAAACCAAAAAATCTAGGACTGAAGAATGCATAATCGATCGGCACAACTTCAAGGGAGATTTGACCACCGATGACAACTTCAAGGCTTGGGTTTAGCATGAGATTTCCACCTCTCCTGGCTTTGTCCGATTCAAGAGGACTCGAGAACTAGCTGCTCTATCTAAGGATGTAGATGTAGATGTGGAAAGGATGAGAAAATAGAAAATATACTTCGTTTTAGATCTCATTTATTTTGCTTAGGACTTTTAGCTTTGTTTTCTTTTAGTTACTGCATAAGATGATAAACATACATATATATGTTTGATAACAATTCAAAACAATTTTATTCATTTAGTAGAAGCCTAGATGGGTACATTTTGATTCCTCATGATATAACTCATGTCACTAGCCAGTCTTTTCAGATTTTCTAGTTGATTATTTTCTCTATTTTGCCTGACCAGCCTTTTCAGGTTTTCTGATCAACATGTTATTTTTTTCTATTATTTACTTTTATTTTTTATTATACATGGTTTTTATTGAGACAATCTACATTGATTGACTTAGTGAACTCGTTCCCTTCCAAGTCTGAGATCTTAGCAGCACCTTTGGGCAAGATCTTCTTTACTAAGTACGGGCCTTCCTAGTTCGGCCTGAACTTCCCTCTTGGGTCGAATGTACTAGGCCTTGTATGCTTCAATACTAGATCACCAGCTCTGATCTTTCTTGGCTTTACTTTCTTATTAAATGCCTTGGGCCTGTTTTGATACAACTGCATATGGTATAGGGTTTTCATCCTTTTCTCATCAACCAAAGCCAATTGCTGGTACCTTTGCTCAACCCACTATTATTATGGTATTTCAGCCTCCAATGCAACTCTAAAAGACTCTAACTCTAATTCAACTAGCAAAACTGTTTCAGTCCCATAAACTATAAAGTATGGTGTTTGCCCAGTCGATGTTCGCTCAGTTGTCCGATATCTCTAAAGTGCAAAGGGTAATCGAAACGATCAGTCCTTGTGATTACACACCATCTTTGAAAGTATCTTCTTCAAATTATTATTGGTTGCTTCTACTGCTCCATTCGCTTGAGGTCTGTACGGGAAAGACCTATGATGCTTGATCTTGTAATCCGTTAGCAGGTCCGCTGTCTTGCCTATGAACTGTACCCCATTATTCGTTAAGATGTGATGTGGGACTCTATATCTACAGATCAGGTTCCTTTCTATAAATTTGGCCATTTGCCCTGCCCCCACAATGGTAAATGACTCGGTTTCAACCCATTTTGAGAAGTAGTCAATTGCTACGACTATGAACATGTGACCATTCGAAGGAGGTTTTATTTCTCCGATGATGTCGATCCTCCAAGCTATAAAAAGACAAGGAGACATTAAGTTGTGCAGCTCGTTTGGAGGCACGTGACTCAAATCACTATACAATTGGCATTCACAGAATTTCCTCACTAGTGCTACGCAATCCTTTTTCATCATTAACCAGTAATAACCTTGCCGCATGATCTTCCTTGTTAACACTGTGCCATTCATTTGAGGCCTGCATACTCCTTTATGCATTTCTTCTATCACCACTTGAGCTTCTGCTTTAGTCGCATATCAAAGCTGTACACCCGACACCATTCTTCTATACAAGACTCCTTTGTGGTTGATTAGTTCCTGGCTTGAATTCCCAATGTGTATCTTTCCTTAGCGGTCGCTTCTTCTCGATACTCCCTGCTTTCTATGAACTTCTTCAGATTGTAGAACTTTGGCTTATCTTCTAGTCCCATATGAACTTGCATTATCCGATCCCCTTGATAACAAGGCACACTTGATTTCACGATTACTAAAGGCTTCATTGATAGCCGCGAGGAATTGACCCACATAGACGACAGAGTAGCTAGTGCATTCGCCATCTGATTCTCGTGCCGAGGCAAGTGTACAAAGGAACACTTAGAGAAGTTCCATACTAAAGTTTTGATATAGTTGACGTATGGCTTCAACCTCTTTCTTTCACCTTCCATTCCTCAAGGGTGTGTTGGATTACCAGCATAGAATACCCGTAGACCATCAAATGCTTAGCTCCTACCACCATGGCCACTTCTAATCCAAATAAAATATGCTTCATACTCTGCCATGTTATTAGTCACTTTAAAGTCCAATCTCATGGCCATTGGCAGCATCTCCCCTTTTGGCGTGATCAGAACTATTCCTAAACCTGCCTCTCTAGACCACGGAGAAGAGTAACACCAGCAAACAAAATGTGAGTTAAAAGTGAGCTTCTCCTACTAAGCCTTAAACTTGAAAATAAATACTAACTGAGCTTCCTTTGAATAAGGTGAGAGGGAATTCGATACAAAAAGAAACTAGTATAGGGACAATGGATCTCCTTGCTTAAGTCTACTACTAAGAAAAAAGAGAAGGAACCCCATTAACAATGACAAAGTAGAATATAATAGTTACACAGTGCATGTATCTATGCACCACTATCTCATGAAAGCCCATCTACAAAAAAAATTTATAAAGGAAAATCCATTTAACCCTGCCATATGCCTACATCATGATCAAGCTTTAAAGGCCATACTTTTGAGTTCCTTAATCAAATTGGAGTGGATGGAATGGAAAAACTCATGAGGGATTAAGATATTATTATGGATATTCCTATGAGGTACGAATGTTTTCTGGAAAGGCAATACCAATTCGGTAAGCTAGTGCTTGATTTGATTGACCAAAATCTTATAGATGATTTTATAATTAAAGTTGCATATACTAAGACATAAAAGTTTTTTGACATTTATACTTATTTTCACATATTGACATTATGCTGATGTGTGATTTTATGTTTATTATAATTAGTTTACTAATTAATAAGCTACTTTCTAATTAAACAATTATTTTAAAACTAAAAATAGTATTTTAATTATATTTTTAATATTATGTTAACTAATAAATGAGTTTCCTAATTATGTAATAATTTTTATCATAAAAGATCATATTAATTAAATCTTAGGCTAATTACCTAAATATTCCCAAGCTATTCACATGTTTTCATATTTATCTATTCTATCAATTTTAACTTACAAATTCCTTTTCTTCAATTTTTTTTTCTAAATAACAATCCGACCACCAAAATTTAGAATATGCGATGGCTGGATGCTGATAATACATTTAAAAATAAAAAAAATGACTCAGGAAAAAAATCATTGACTCATCCTAGTGGCCAAAACACACCATTTTGGTTGTCTCCCGTCAAAGTTCCACATCTGCTTCTGCTCCATCTTCTTGTGCGTCATTATTGCCAGAACAATATGTTTAATTATCAATCATTCTACATTTGCTTCTACTCCATTTTACGAGAAGACAGAGAAAATAAATAAGTTTTCAATAAAAGAATTATCAATCACAATCTGTAGCGAAATAATGTCGAGTTGGGACAAAGGAGGGGTATACTACAGCGAGCGACGGGAACATACATGTCTCTGAGCCGCCATACAAACTTTTAAATACTCAAAGAGTTCATCAGAAACTTCAAATCTAAAAAAATGTAATTCCATATCGTGAAAGTCTTGTCCATAACCTAAATCCCTTCTTATCCACCTCAAAGATTTCCTTTCCTTTGATGTTGAACTTCCTTCCCTCCTCCACTCCTCTCTGGCCAATTACCTGCCCTTGGAAATCATTCTAATTACTTTATTATAATATTTGACTGTTAACTTGTGCTTGCAATCTAATTTTGATTTTCTTTTATTTTGTGTAATTTGAAACAATAACACTTGAGGTTTTACAGATTTTGCATTTTAAAGAACAAGTGAAGAGTGGAGAAATGAATGAACCGGGAATTAAAGAAGTGCAAATCTTGTTAATTTCTAAAGAGGATTTCGTGTCTACACAATTTTTAAGAGTTTGTAATTTCTTAGGACTTAATATTTGAGATTTTATAAACACAGCCAAAACGGTGTGTTCAAGCCACTAGGGTGAGTCAGTAATCTTTTTGCTGAGTCATTTCTATTCTTAAAATTGTATTAAGAATGTTAAATCAACATCCAACCACCATGTATTTTAAATTCTGGTAACCGAATTGTTATTTAGAAAAAAAAAATCCAAGGAATAGGTGTGGCCAGCAGTTTTGGACTCGCACCCAAGTGTCTTTAGCGATTATGGCATTGTAAGACTTTTCAACCTAATCGGGAACATGATAACTAGTCACTAAGACTAGCACAGAGATAGGAGTCGTCACCAGGATAATTCACTAGGACACCTTTACTAATGAGTGGTGTTTCTCAGACTCCATAAGGAAGCTTACGCCAAAAATCCAAAGATGGATCTGGAAGCCAACTTCCTTATTTATGTATCTTAATCTTTAATTTTATTATTTAACAAATCATTCCCTATAAACACAGCAATTCATATATAAGCATACTAAACAACACATATAGTTCATTTAAGTCTAGCCTAATTTTATTAAGCCCAGTCCATATTAAGATTATTAATCTAACTTACTAATTATTATGTACATGTCTCTCCCAGTCTAGCTCAGTTATAAGTTATGTTTTACCAAGCCTTTAATCATAGATGAACTACTTATTATGATAAGGCCCAGCTGTGTGATCCTAAATCTAATACGGTCCAACTAACCTAACTAAAACATGGTAAAGCCTACTAAGTCTACATTGATTTTAGAACATAAGCCCAATTAACATTGATTAGCCTAATGGACTGCAGTTTTCATGTAGGGTTCGATTTTGACCTAATGTCTATGTGTCCCATTTTAATTAAGCAGTCACGTTACACTTATTTGACATACATTAAACTAAAAAATCCAAAAAAAAAAAATATGTGGAAAATAAATCTATATTACAACCCGGTTTGCAACTAAAAATTATAAAGAAAAACCCTAAAACTAAGCTACAGGACATAAAACTTCCAAAAAAAAAATCAAAAACCAGTAAAATTTCTAAAATCATGGCTGAAATGAGCTAAGCCAATCGGCTCTAAGGCTTCTCTAGGTTGGTTTCTACAATTTCTTTGTAATTCTCACGTCCCAGAACCAATTTCATATGCATAAAAGGTAAAAGATTAATTAGAACACGAAAGAAACAAGATAAAAGATACAAATAACATCAAATTAAACCAAAAACCCTAAAAACTCATGCAAACTCTAAAAATCTAAACATACGGTGAACAAACATGGCATATTTCACATTTTAATTACATAACCCTAATAAACTAATCTAATGACAAAACTATAAAGAAAATGCAAATCTAATCAAAATATCCGTCTTAGTGACCCTTGCTCCTTAATTATCAAAAATACCTTCTGCTTTAAAATCAACATAGAGTTTCAATCACAGTCTTCTAATCAATATTTTTGTTGTCCATTATTGTTAGTCCCTAACCCTAAGTCATCACTTTCTATTTATAGAGGTGGATTTTTAAAAAACTCCTAAAGGAGCAGATAGACTTCAATATTATTTAAAACTCTTTTTTAAAGAATTGATAATTATTTATCAATATCTGATAAATTAAATCTTTAAAATTCAAATAAATATTATTAAAATCTATCAATTATTGTCATATATCTTCTAAAATCTATATCTGGACATAAAAGTGTCAAAAGAAATGACGTTGAATCAAGAAAAACATAAATCGGCACTGTGTAGAGCCAGTCGGCTTAACATATAGCCGATTGGCTCTATGATGAGCCGATCAGCTCTGTGTAGAGTCGATCGGCTTTATGCAGAACCCATTGGCTCTAAAGTGGCAAGCTCTTCATCAAGATTTGCTGGATGCACCCCAATCGCACCAAATCAAGAGTTTTCACCTCTAATTTCTCGCCAAAACGATTTAGGGCTTATGAAGGGAAAGGAAATCCCCCTTTCGGGCGTCAGATCGGTATTCTTCTTGCTTTAAACTCTGTATCCTGTCACTTAGATACTAGATACAGGCATTATTTGCTCAAAATTTGTGAAAAATTACAAAAAAAATTGAAAAATCATGTGCCCTAGCCTGTAGAGCCAATCGGCTCTAGGTAGGGCCCATTGGCTGTGCGCATAGTCGATCAGCTCTAAATAGTCAGAATCGACCATGCATGGGCTAAAATAAGATTTTCAAGTTATTTTTATGCAAAATACCAACAAATAGATGTATACTTTCATGTATAGGGTCTTTTCATGCATAAATTTTGTTTAATACCTGTGCATCTAGCTTTTCAAGGCGTTGTATCAATCTGTATTGCTAAAAACTTTTACGGAGCTCATGAGTGGTTTGATGAGCTCCCTAGCTCAATCTAGGAAAGGATTAGCAATATCGGCTTCTGTCGGTTCATGGCTACATTTCAGTTAGTCATCAAGAATACATACCACACCTCCATCTATGCCTTGCTTAAGAGGTGGATGGATACTACACACACCCTCCACACTTCAGTTGGTGAACTGACATTCTCTCCTCTCTCATTTGTTGCTATCATGGACATTGACTTCACTGGCATGCCCTCGCCATTTGATGATACGATCCACAATCAACGCTCTATGTTCTTGATGGCGGACATCGCTGGGGAGGAGCTAGCAGAGTGTTTAGTGGGGTACGACGAACCTGAGGATCTTACCATCCGGTCTTGGAGGACGGATTACACTTCCCTCATCTCTCAGTTACTGGGGGTTGTGCCTTTAGACGATGTCATGGCTCAGGTATCTTTTTAGACTTACTTGGAATTCCTCATTTTTTATATTCCGCTTTTCTAACCATTTTATCTACAATTCCTCCACCAGGCCTTTGCTACTCGTGAGCCGATCGAGGGGCGATCCGTCTGATGTTCCAGGCCTTCCCACATCACGGGCTCCTCTGTTGGTGCTACCTCCAAGGCTTCTCCTACAACCATGTCTGATGTGGTTCTGGGGAGTATCACATTCTCTCCAGATCAGATGGTCTCATAGTGGAGCCCTTACGATGTGATGGAACACCTACTTGCCATGGAGCATTATCTCCCTCCGAAATTCATTTTAAGGACTTACACATATATAAGTTACATTCTCCTTAGTGTTTGCATGTCTCCTTTTCCTGAAGAGTTAGTGACATTAATGCAAATAACCGTTCAGGTTTAGAGAGACCAGTTTGAGTCGTTCATCGATTAGTCGATGCCTCGAGGAGGCAATTCTTCATCCTTGGTGAGGATTGGCATATATGAAAATGATTTATGCAATGTAAAATATATGCATGCATGCATGTAATGTACTAACTAATTTCCTTTCAGGTTTTCATCAAAGGGACCACAAGGGCTTGCAGGGCCAAGTGGACGACTGGCAGCATCAAATTGACGCTCAGCAATGGCGGTGTCCATCCTCTAGGTCTGCAAGGTCAATAGTTGATCCTCAAATCGAATTGTAAAGGAGGCCCCAAATATCGAACCTTGAAGTCGAATTGTCTGAAGGTTGCCCTAACAAGTTTTCACACTCATACCGAGGAAGTTGCTCAACTTGCCATCCCTTACAGTTAATCAAGTCCTGAATCTCGTGCCTAAGATGTTGTACTAGTCCATCACATCCCCAAAAGCATGGTGATACTCACAATATTGGCCATTGTGAGGATTAGGACTATCCTTTGGCAGTTGGGACTTGAGCTTTCCATTCCATTTTAAATGTCGGAACACCACAGATAGTGGCGCTCCTAGCTTGGTGGAGGTTTTTTAGGCGTGGCTTGGTTATGGTTATGGTTTTGGTTCTGGTTCTGGTTGGGGTATGTCTTCAAAAGAGTTCATAACCTCCTCTTCGCTGAAGTCAGAGTTGATCATGGGCACCGGGTTTGAGGGTGGTGTGTCGCTGTAGTTTAGTAAGGGAATTCTTTTAGTGCTGGGTTGGTCAGGGTCAGTCAGTTTTCCAGCATCAATAAGGTCTTAGATTTCATAGTTTAGTTGGATACAGTTATCAGTGTGGTGGTCGGGTGCTTGGTGGAGTTTGCAATAAGTATTGGATTTATAACCGGGTGCGTTAGGATTTGGTGGGTTCTTAAGGGTAGTGGGTTGGAGCAATGCCATTTTGTACTAACCTCTCGAAGATTTTAGAAAGAGATTGCTTGAAGTTGGAAAACATCCTCGGTTGTTACACAACATTCACATCTAGGGTTCTGCTCCCTCTAGCTTGGTAATTTGCCCTTACATCGGTTCTTATAGTCTTTCTTTTATCATTTTCGATCTCTTCAACTTGTAGCCTATCGTTGTACAAATCCATGAAATGGGTACTCTTTCCAGCCTCCCACTATCTTGCCTCTTCCATCCTACAAGAGAATCAATATGGCTAAAAAATAAGGGTTAGTATGATGCAAGATGCACATGCAATGCACAAAAACAGAAAAAGAAAAGGGTTAGCACATGCAATAATATTCAATTCATCCTTCCAACCTTATTACTCCTGCATACGGTTCGTGGTGAGTCTTTATTCCTTTCGATTTTAGGTCTGGGCTTTCTATCAACAGGGGATAGTAAACTCGATGCTCATGCCATAAGCTTTCAAAGTAAATTTAAAATAAACAAGCCAATGTTTCTCAATATAAGCATAAAAGCCTGCGTGTTTTGGGCCTAGGGCCTGACTCCACATATTTTGGGCCAAGGCCTTTAATACTTAGGCTTTAGACACCTATAAGGAAAAATATTTCATACAGCAAGCAATAGCATTCCTAAGGGAGATTTCTATGGTCATTACCATGAGCTGAGTTTTGGGTAAGGATAATGGCACCCAAAAGTAAAAAGTGGTCTTCATTGGCTCGTCTCCCCACTTAAAGGTCCATGCGAAGAAGGAAATTCACTCATTACTCGTGAGTGATGGTTAGCTAGTGTTGCAATTCTAGGAGTGGAATCAAAGAACCATTAACTGACGTCATCGGGGGTATAGGGACCAAAGTGCACAATGTGTGAAAATGGTGTAGTTATACAAGAATAATCTATTAAAATTAAAGATAGATATACACTAGAATCAGCTTCTTTTATCCCTAGTGGAGTCACCACTATAGGCGGCAGTTTCAGGCGTGCACCCAAGTGTCTTTGGCGACTACGACACTGTAAGGCTTTTTAGCCTAATCAAGAATATATGCCAACTAGTCATTGAGACTAGCATGGAGATGGGAGTCGCCACCCAGGTAATTCATCGGGACACTTTTACTAATGAGTGACGTTTCTCAGATTCCAAACAACACATATAGTTCACTTAAGTATAGTCCAATTTTATTAAGCCCAACCCATATTAAGATTATTAATCTAACTTATTAGTTAATTATGTACATGTCTCTCCTAGTCTAGCCCAATTATAAATTATGTTTACAAGCCTTTTGATCCTAGATGGACTACTTATTATGATAAGGCCTAATTGTGTGATCCTAAATCTAATACAGCCTAACTAACCTAACTAAAATATGGTAAAGCCCACTAAGTCTACATTGATTTTAACCTAAAGTCTATGTGTCCCATTTTAATTAAGCAGTCACACTTACAATTATTTGACATACATTAAACTAAAAAATAAACAAAAATAAAGTGCAAAATGTAAATCTAGCTATTACAACCCGGCCTATAACTAAAACTTGTAAAGAAAACTCTAAAACTAAGTTACAATATATAAAATTGCCAAAAATACATCAAAAATCCCAAAAAATTCAAAAATCATGGCTGAAGTGAGCTAAGTCGATCAGCTCAAGGCATAGAGCCGATTGGCTCTGCATTGAGCTGATCGGCTCTAGAGCTTCTCCAAGCTGGTTTCTATAGTTTCTTTGCAATTCTCACGTCCTAGAGCCAAATTCACATGCATAGAAGGTAACAGATCAATTAAAACATGAAAGAAACAAGATAAAAGATATAGATAACATCAAATTAAACTAGAAACTCTATAAAGTAATGTAAACCCTAAAAGTCTAAACATACAGTGAACAAACATGGCGGATTTCACATTTTAATCAGATAACCCTAATAAACTAATCTGATGACAAAACTATAAAGAAAATGCAAATCTAATCATAATATCCTAATCATTTGACCTATCAAATTCTAAATCTAAAGGTAGACATATTATTAGATTAAAAATCCTAGTGTTTTTATTATCATATTCAAATCCAATAAAATAAACAACATACTAATTCATAATAAATCCTACTCTAATCACATCAAATATGTAAAATAATAAAAAATAAACCCTAATCATGTTTCTAAAACATAAAAGAACATGAAAACTATAGTGATGTTGATGATGGTGTATGTTGGGTAATTCTCAGGTTGTCACCATAGTTGATTGTTCTGTGAGTCTCAAGAGATGCTGACGCAGTTGAATCAAAGATTAGTTGGAAATCCAGTGCTAGATGAGGTGTTGAGAAAGTTTCTGTTGTTTCACAAAAGTTTCCAAATCTTGAGTTCTTTCTTAGTGACCATTGCTCCCTAATTACCAAAAATACCTTCTGTTTTAAAATCAACATAGAGTTTCAAGCACAGTCTTCTAATCGATATTGTTATTGTTCGTTGTTATTGTCCCTAACCCTAGGTCATCACTTTCTATTTATAGAGGTAAGCTTTTAAGAAAATCCTAGAGGAAGATAATTATTTACCAATATTCGATAAATCAAATCTTTAAAATTCAAATAAATTTTATTAAAATCAATCAATTATCGTCAAATACCTTATAGATTTTGTATTTGGACGTAAAATGTCAAAAAAAATAACATCGAATCAAGAAAAACACAAATCGGCACTGTGTAGTGCTAGTCGGCTCTAAATATAGGAAGTTTGTGAAAAGTTTACAATTTAGTCCCCGAACTTGCAAAATCCATCATTTTGACCCTCAAACTTTATTTTTCTTGACAATTAACTCCGAATAGATTTTAAAAAAATGATTTAGGTCGGATTAACCTTAACACTAATCTTAGATTCGCTCATCCTTCGTCTCTTGAGACCCAAGAAGACAACAACTTTCATCATAGAGTTTTTCGTAATTCCCTCCGTATCTTGATCCGAAAAATGGGTACTAACAATAGGGATTTGTGAGATAAAAATGATAGAATGGGATAAAATTGGAAAAATATGAATAGTTTAGGAATTCTTAAATAACCCCTAAATTTTTAAAATTAATTATATATAATAAATAAATCAAAACATATATATACTTGGTGTGCAGGATCCTCGGACGAGGCAAGCACAGAGCATACACTTGTTATAGAAATATGCACAATGAGTAGAAGGAAACAAGTTCTTGATGTGCAAGATCCTCATATGAGGCAAGCACAAAGCATACACTTGTAACTGGTTCTGCAAATTTTAAACATTTCAAAAAATACAAAGACCATAAAGACCCAACTTATTCCACCTGTACTATTCGAAGAATCCTTCATCCATCAGATTGGAGAATGGAATTGCACTCTTTAAGATCTTTCCCAACCACCCTTCAAAACACCTACCCCTCAAGTCTCAGTACCACCTTTAATTACTGGGATTACCAGCAAAGACAGAGCCATTCTTAGCTTTTCTACTTCGACACTAGCACAATCCAAACCTTAAAAATCCTTTATTGGTTTAAACAATGGTGGAACTATTATGGTAATGTTCCAAAAACCATAATACCGGAAGTACTCCCCTTGTTTAACCTCTTGAAAGCTTATTACAAACCAAATAAAATAGAAAGACAATTCCCCTCCTTACTTTTATTTTGTTCAAACTTCTTCCTCCCTTAGGTGTATGTGTGACATTTCCATTTCAACCGAGCAGCGGATGGAGAAGTCATACTTATTCGTAGATTCAAAGTAAAATGGTGGGACAAATTCAACCACCAAGAAAAGCTATCTCCAAAGATGGTCCAAAATTTTCTTATAAAGAATAGCTTCTTGCTAGCACCTAAAGGACAAACTACCTTCCTGGCACATAAGTCTTTTATACTTCCAAAACTGGCGGCGGCTCAAATAGAAGAAGATTTCCTACAACTAATCAAGCAGTTTTTAGAAACCGCCTCCTCTAAAGGAAAGTCTAAAGCCTCATCATCCTCTTCAAGCACCAGCTCTACAGCTATTGACTTAGATGGTGACTTGAATGAAGATGATTGTTTTGGGATATTTAAGCCTATAAAATAAAATGTTCAAAAACCTTGTAAAGCCCTTGGGCTGAGAACCAGGAATGGCGGCCCACAGTAACTTTATGTAGTGGGTCAAAAACTCTCTCTCTCTCTATATATATATATATATATATATAGTCTTGTCAAAAGAAAAAAGACAAAAGATTCCGCACTATTATTTTTGAAAAGAAAAAGATGAAGACTCCATTATTTTGAAGCATGGTAGACAATTTTTGCTCCATTTCAGAAAAATAATGAAGCCCCTTCAAGTTCTCTACACATCATTAGAAATATAGTGAGAAAAAAGTGATTGAGATTGAGAGAGAAAACCCTTCCTCTTGTATTCTACAACTCTTGTAAGTTATATTTCTTTTTAAAGCTTTCATTTTAAAGCTTGTATATTTGTTTATTAATAAAAACTTGTTGTTTCCTTCTACTCATTGTGTATATTTCTATAACAAGTGTATGCTTTGTGCTTACCTCGTCTGAGGATCCTGCACACTAAAAACTTTTTCATTTTCTTTAACATATTTTTATTTACTAAACCTTACCCCATTGGTATCAGAGCCAACAAGGTCCTTAGGAAGAGAAGGTTATTTGCATGGAAAAAATTTTAAACTAGTTTTAAACAATTGCATTATATCTTTATTGAACAAACTTGTTCATTTATGCACAATAGTAAGACCCGTTTTTAACATAAGGGCAGTAAATCTGGTGGCTTGGTTCATGTTTGTTTACAATAAAGTTATTTTAATTTGTTCTAAAATAAATTTAGAACTACTTTTCTGTAGATCGTCTTCCTTTTCAAACTCTTCTACCTTTGAATCTTTAAGATCTAAAGGTTTAGTTATAATGAAGAAATCACTATTGAGGATTTTACAAAGCATATTGATATTGGGAAATACCCAAGATTCAAAAGAAGCAAATTTATGAGTTTTCAAAGTTTCCTATCTTCAAAATAGATTTTACCATTGAAACTGAAGAAAGAGATATCCAAATTTTAAAGCCTTTTGAAGAAATCTATCTTCTAAATCCAAAAACCCTTCAGAAACATAAAGAAAAAGAGTACAAATACATCCACATAGGTCTTGTCCAGGTAGGAATAAAACCCCTTACTAGAGAAGGATTAAATACTTCCATCTTAGCAATCTTTGGATGCTAGGTTTACAAATTTTTATGATTCTCTGTTAGGAACAGTCGAGTCAAGTCTTAATAAAGGACCTATTAGTTTCAATTGTTTTCCAAACATTATAATTTCTTTAAATGATAAAAATGTTTTAAAGAGTATTGTTCTCTAGATTAAAATGCATAATTACAAAATGCTTGAAGGGTCTATCCCGATAGCTTTGATTTTTAAAATACATTACAAAGCCATGCTTTTGGTTCGAAACACAAGCTTCACTCACCAAAAAGAGACACCTTATTCCTCCAAACAGACATTTCTAAAGCCAATGCAACTATTCCAAAGACCATTCAATGGAAAGATATCACACTTCTAGAAGAGTGGATACTCAAAGGAGCAACCCAACCCGAATCTCCAAAATAGACTAAACTAAACACTAATCTCAGAAACATAACCTAGTTTTCCAGATGGGAAAGTAAAGCTCAAATTTAACAGAAAATCAATTTCCTTTAGCTTTTTTTATGATAGTTCTTCAATTTCAACCATAGATATTGGAAGGGTTTCAAATATACCTTCTGTCATCTGTGCCCCTTACAAAGAACCAATTTCATCACAAACATTGCCAAGATTTTCAACATCAGATTTGCCAAGCATAACCATTACATTATAAAATGTTGATTACCAAAGCAATATCCCAAGACCTGTTTACAATGATAGCCAACCAAAGAAAGATGATGACATAGAATCTATCTCTACCCCCTCTTCACCATCATCATCGGCAATAACCCAAAATCTAGAAGCATAAATCAATATGATTTCAAATTAATAAAAAGCTTTTATATGAAGATTTTTATTCAAAGAAAAACCATTCCAAAAAACTTTGATTTTTTAAAAAAAATTTAAAAGAGAAAGATGGTATCCAGGAAAGATACTATGAATCTTGCATACAAAACAAGATCCAAGTCATATTTTTTGATTGGTTTCAGATTTATTGCAAAGAAAATAGTATTTCATATCCTTTCAAAGATAAAGTCATTAGTCCAGTTAACATTAGAAACAAAGCCCTATAATGGAAGGTCGGAGAAAACTAAACCATCCAGTCTGAACATCCTCATCTTAGGAAGATAACCATTCCTTATGGGGAAAACGAAATTGAAGCCACACCTTACAAACTAGTAAGAAAGGATTTTAAAAAATATATCAAAATATTGTTCAACAAAACAATTTTTCAAATACCTATCTTAACACAATAGGAAAATAACTAGTTAGGATAGAAAGCCAGATTCAGAGACCTGCTACAGTCTTGACCCCTGTAATCTCCAATACTGCTCATCTAGGGGAGACGACTCAAACAGAGAAACTTGAAAATCCCGTCTTCAAACCTTATCGATTTCAAAGACTAGTCAAGACCAATTTCAGAAGCAAACTGAGTTTGCTAGAGCAGTCAGAGAACAGCTTAGCAAGTTATCCACTTCCGAGTCTTCAAAAAATCTAGTACCAGATACTCCTCAATCTAGTAGGAATATCAGTGTTATAGAACAAGCCCAAAGTAGTGAATCTAATGATTCAAAACTAGAAAATGTTACTGAAAAACCCTCTCAGATCAATATATTGGGATGGCAAGCCCCTATATTGACTTGGCATACTCCTAGAACTACTGCCCTTGACTTAAGCATAGAAAATAGGAATAATGTCCTTACTTAGTCTAGATTCAATGCCTCCTCCGTCTATCAATGGAATATAGATGGAATGTCTGAGTATAACATTCTTGGTCTCTTACAACAGATGACCATGGCAGCAAATGCCTACAAAACCTAAAGCGGTACCTCTGATAGAGCCATAGCTGAACTCCTTATAGCCGATTTTTCAAGCCAGCTTAAAGGATAGTGGGATTATCATCTCACTCAAGCACAGCAGCTACAAATCCTAGGTGCTATCCAAACCACAATTGAAGGAACCCCTATCTTAGATGAATTAGGAAATCTAATTGAGGATGCTGTGTCAACCCTAAGTCTTACGATTTCCCTCCACTTCATAGGAGATCCATCTCATCTCAAAACTAAGAATGTTGAACTTCTCAGCAATCTGACCTGTAAAAAACCTAGCAATTTCCAAGCCTATAAAGACACTTTCCTGACCAGAGTAATGCTTAGAGAAGACTCAAACCAACCTTTCTGGAAAGAAAAATTCTTAGCTGGTTTACCTAAAATACTAAGTGAAAGAGTTAGGAATACTATCAGAGAAACCCATAGTGGCCAAATCTCCTATGATCTCTATACTTATGGCAAATTAGTTAGCCTTACTCAAAAAGAAGGACTAAAAATTTCTCATGATCTTAAGCTTCAAAGACAGCTCAAATGGAAAATGAAGAAAACTAGGCAAGAACTAGGTAGTTTTTATAACCAGTTTGAGTATAATCCCATAGAACCTTCTCCCACTCGCAAAGGAAAATGTAGAGAAGATTTTTCAAAATCTTAAAAGAAAAAACGTTTTCACAAAAGCAGAAAGGTGCTAGAGAACAAAGAAAGTTTTTACAAAAGGCCATCTTCTTCAAAATACATAAAACAAAATCCTAAAAAAGATTTTAGCAAAATTACTTGCTACAAGTGTGGCAAGAAAGGCCATACTTCAAAGTATTATAAGTTTTCTAAAAAACTTCAGGAGCTCCAAATAGGAGAAGAAATTTTAAAAAAAATTCAGTTCTTCTAGTTGAAACCTCTAAATCAGAATTTTCTAATAACGAGGAAGAATTCCAAATTGATGAAATTAAAACCTCATCTGAATACTCTGAGTCAAATTCAGATGAGATTCTAAAAAACATTAATATGCTCACTAGGCAACAAGAAGCTCTTCTTGAAGCTGTCAAGCATATTAATGACCCCCAAATTTAAAAGCAAGTTTTGAAAGAAATTTAAAAACTGAACCCACATCCCTTTATGTAGTAAGAACACTTATGATCTTTCTGTGATTTTAGAAAAAGGAAAAAGGCAAAAGCATCCCCTTCCTACTATCCAAGAACTCCATAAAGAAATTAAAACTATTAAAACAAAACTCAAAAAATTAAAAGAAAAGCAGCAAAATGATTCTATTCTGCTCCAAAGCTTGATTCTAAAGCAAAATAATGAATCAAATTCTAATGAAGAAAATGATTTTTAAAATCTTGAGGTTTCTGAAAATGTTCCAGAAAATTTTATTAATGCACTAAAAGAAATAACCTCAAGAAAATATCTTATTCAGATAAAACTCATTTTCCCTTATGATTTTCAAATAGAAACTATAGCCTTGTTTGATACAAGAGCATACCTCAACTGTATCAATTATGAGTTAGTTCCTAAAAGATATCATCAAGAGACTAATGAATGACTCACCTTTGTTAATAATTCAAAGATTAGAATTGCCGGAAAAAACTGAAGCTACAATTTTAAACAAAGACATTGCTTTAAAAAATATTTTCATTCTTACAAAGGATTTACAATAAACAGTTATTTTGGGGCTCCTTTCATTAATTTGATTACTCCCTTCAAAGTAACTATAGATGGTATCATTTTCAAAGCTAAGGGTTTAAAAGTCATTTTCCTTTTTTAGAAAAACCTAAGAAAAGAAATCCCAATCTTGTAAAAGCTCACTCGATTTATAATTCTGAGATAAATGCTTTAATTAAAGGAAAGCAAACCCAGTTATTCCATTTGAAACAAGATATGAGTTTAAAGAGAATCTAAAGCCAATTGCAAAATGATTTTGTTCAAAAAAGGATTTCTGATTTATAAGAAAAAATCAAAAGGGAAGTTTGTTCAGATCTTCCAAATGCTTTTTGGAAAAGAAAGCAACATATGATAGATTTACCATATGAAAGGGAATTTAGTGAAAGACAAATCCCTGCCAAAGCCAAGCCCATCCAAATGAATGAGGCCTTGAAAAATATTGTAGGATATAAATCCATGACTTAGAGAAAAAAGGTTAATTACCAAATCACGATCCCCCTGGTCGTGTGCAACTTTCTATGTCAATAAAAATAGTGAAATAGAAAGAGGTACCCCTAGATTGGTAATTAACTACAATCCTTTAAATAAGCTCTTAAGTGGATTAGATATCCTATTCCAAACAAAAAAGATCTTCTTCAAAAGCTTCATTCTGCTTTCATTTTTTCAAAGTTTGAAATGAAGTCAGGATTTTGGCAAATCCAGATTCATCCTAGAAATCATTAAAAAACTGCATTTACAGTTCCATTTGGCCAGTACGAATGGAATGTAATACCATTTGGTTTTGAAAATGCTCCTTCTGAATTTCAAAAAATTATGAATGATATTTTTAATCCCTATTCAAAGTTATGTATTGTGTATATTGAGATGTACTAATCTTTTCAAATTCTCTGGAACAACATTTCAAACACTTGGAGACATTTTTCAATGTTGTTAAGAAAAATGGTTTAGTTGTTTCTAAATCCAAAGTCTCCTTATTCCAAACGAAGATTATATTTCTTGGGCACTACATTTCCTGAGGAACTATTAATCCAATTGAAAGATCTTTAGCTTTTACTTCAAAGTTTCCTGATAAAATTTTGGCAAAAACTCAATTGCAAAGATTCCTTGGCAGTTTAAATTATATCATGGACTTTTATCCAAATTTAAATTGTTTAGCAAAACCTCTCCATGATAGGTTGAAGAAAAATCCCCCTGCATGGTCTGATGAGCATACAAAGATTGTTCAAAGCATTAAAAAACAAGTTTATGAAATTTCATGTTTGCATCTAGCTGATCCATCTGCATTTAAAATAGTTGAAATTAATGCATCAGATTTAGGTTATGGTGGAATTCTTTAACAAATTCAAAACAATAAAGAATGCATTATCCAGTTTACTTCTGCACACTGGAATGATACTCAAAGAAATTATTCAACCATAAAAAAGAAATTCTTTCAATAGTTCTATGCATTTCAAAGTTTCAAAGTAATCTTTTAAAACAAATTTTTTTTTAAGGATTGATTGTAAATCTGTAAAAGAATTATTGCAAAAAAAATGTTCAAAACATAGCTTCAAAGCAAATTTTTGCCAGATGGCAAGCTATTCTTTCTGTTTTTTATTTTGAAATTGAATACATAAGAGGGGATTCAAATTCAATACCATACTTTCTAACCATAGAGTTCCTTCAAAAATAGGAGTGACAATGCCACATAAAACAAAAGCAATAAAAAAGAAAAGCCAAGAGCAAATTCAAAAGCTGAACAAAGCCCTAAAAAGAAGATTATTCCCTCCTCTTCAAAGCCAATAAGAACCTGGACTGAGATCATCCAGAAAGAAATAAACAAAAGCCAAGAAGATCCAGGTCAGAAGCAATTTCAAATACAGGAATGGCTGCACAGCAACCTCCCGAGTTTTTGAGAATGATCGAAGAATATTCAAAGACAAAACCTGTGGCTGAAGTCTAGCCAGAGATTTCTCCAAAGTCTTCTTCTTCTTCAACCAAGGGTAAAGGTGTACTCCCTATCCCTCTTTCAAAGCCTGAGATAGTGATTTTCTCACAAAACCTATCTCACAACTCTCAAAGCATTTCAAAACCAAATTCACAAGAAATATTTTTGTCTCAAACAAAACTTTTTAAAGCTAATGAATATATAGAAAAATAAAATTTCCAAAAAATTTTAACTATTGAGGAAGGATTCTGTATAGAAAGCCCCTCAAAATTAGTTTCAAAAGTTTTTCCTCCAGGATGGTATTTTAAACCCTGGAATAAGGCTAAAACTCAGTCTTATTACCAGTCTATCCTAGAGGTAACTGGTTTTGCAAAGTTTAAACATTTCAAAAAACAGAAAGACCATAAAGACCCAGCTTATTCCACCTGTGCTATTCAAAGAATCCTTCATCCTTCAGATTGGAGAATGGAATTACACTCTTTAAGATCTTTCCCAACCACCTACCCCTCAAGTCTCAGTACCACCTTTAATTACTGGGATTACCAGCAAGCCTGGTTCAATACCTCTCTCTTGCAAAATGAAGGACAAAGCCATTCTTGGCTTTTCTACTTCGACACTAGCACAATCCAAACTTTAAAAGTCCCTTATTGGCTTAAACAATGGTGGAACTATTATGGTAATGTTCCAGAAGTACTCCCCTTGTTTAACCTCTTTAAAGCTCATTACAAACCGAACAAAATAGAAAGACAATTCCCCCCTTGCTTTTATTTTTATTCAAACTTCTTCCTCCCTTGGGTGTGTGTGTGGTATTTCCATTTCAACTAAGCAGTAGATGGAGAAGTCATACTTACCAATAGATTCAAAGTAAAATGGTGGGACAAATTCAACCACCAAGAAAAGCTATCTTCAAAGATGGTCCAAAATTTTCTTACAAAGAATAGCTTCTTGACAGCACCTAAAGAACAAACTACCTTCCTGGCATATAAGTCTTTTATACTTCCAAAATTGGAGGCAGCTCAAATAAAAGAAGATTTTCTACAACTAATCAAGTAGTTGTCAGAAACCGCCTCCTCTAAAGGAAAGTCTAAAGCCTCATCATCCTCTTCAAGCAACAGTTCTGTAGCCATTGACTTAGATGATGACTCGAATGAAGATGATTGTTTTGGGATATTTAAGACCATAGAATAAAATGTTCAAAAACCTTCTAAAGCCCTTGGGCTGAAAATGAAGAATGGCGGCCCATGGTAACTTTCTGTGAATGGGTTAAAAACCCATGTATATATATATATATATATATATATATATATATATATATATATATAAAAGTCTTTTCAAAAGATAAAAGATAAAAGATCATGCACATCAAAAACTTGTTTCCTTCTACTCATTGTGCATATTTCTATAACAAGTGTGTGCTCTATGCTTGCCTCGTTTGAGAATCATGCACACAAAAAATTGTTCATTTTCTTTACCATATTTTCTTTACCAGGATCCTGCATACCAAAAACTTGTTGAAAAGAAGTTTTTTCAAAAACTTGTTCACTTATATAATATATATATATATATATATATATATATGATGCAGATTAAAATGATTTTAAAATCTCTTTTACGCAGATGATGTTTCTTTCCTGGAACCCTGTTGGCTCTGATACCAATATGAGAGAAAGAGAGAGACTAATAAGTTTCTGGTGTGCAGGATCCTCAGACGAGGCAAGCACAGAGCATACGCTTGTTAAATCTTGAATAAAAAATGGATAAGATGATAAATTTTATTAATGGATGAAAATGCCAAGAAAATCGAGAGCAAAAGACAAAGAAGAAAAGTCGACAGCAAATTCAAAGCCTGTTCAAAGCCTAAAAAAGGAGATTTTACCCTCCTCTTCAAAGCCTATCAGAACCTGGACCGAGATCATCCAGGAAGAAATTGACAAAAGCAAGGAAGATCCGACCCAACAGCAATTACAAATTCAGGAGTGGCTTGCACAGCAAGATCCTGAATTTCTAAAAAGGGTCAAAGAATATTAAAAGAAAATGATACAACTTTACCCCAAAGTCTCTCCAAAGACATCCTCCTCTTTCAACAAAGGTAAAGGTATACTTTCTATCCCTTTTTCAAAATCTGAGATAGAAATTTTTTCTCAAAACCTATCCTAGAGCTCTCAAAGTATTTCAAAACACAACTCTCAAGAAATAGTTTTGTCGCAAACAAAACTTTTCAAAACCAATGAGTATATAGAAAAGCAAAATTTTCAAAGCATTTTAACTATTAAGGAAGGATTCTGTACAGAAAGCCTCTCAAAACTAATTTCAAAAATTTTCCCTCCAGGATGGTACTTCAAACCCTGGAATATACCAAAGCCTCAATCTTACTACCAGTCTATCCTTGAGGTAACTGGTTCTGCAAAGCTCAAACACTTCAAAAAGCATAAAGACCACAAAGACCCTGCATATTCCACATGCACCATCCAAAGAATCCTCCACCCTTCAGATTGGGGAATGGATTTACATTCATCAAGATCTTTTCTAACATCCCTCCAAAGAACCTACCCATCAAGCCTAAACACTTCCTTCAACCATTGGGATTACCAACAAGCTTGGTTCAATACCTTTCTTCTTTAAAACGAAGGACAAAGCTATTCTTGGCTTTTCTATTTTGACACAAGCACAATCCAAACTTCAAAAATACCATATTGGTTTAACAATGGTGGAATTTTTATGGCAACGTTCTTGAGACCATAATTCCAGAAGTTCTACCTCTGTTTAATCTATTCAAAGCCCACTTCAAACCAAACAAAATAGAAAGATATTTTCCCCTTTTACTTCTATTTTGTTCAAACTTTTTTCTCCCCTGGGTATGTGTATGGCATTTCCATTTCAACCAAGCAGCAGATGGAGAGATCATCCTTGCCCGAAGATTCAAAGTTAAATGGTGGGATAAATTTAACCACCAACAAAAATTATCTCTAAAGATGGTACAAAGTTTTCTTTCAAAGAATAGCTTCTTGCCACCTACGAAAGAACAAACCACTTTCCTGGCACAGAAGTCCTTCATTATTCCAAAGCTAGCGACAGCTCAAACAGAAGAATATTTCTTACAATTAATCAAACAGTTGTCGGAAACCGCCTCTTCCAAAGGAAAATCTAAAGCTTCATCTTCCTCTTCTAGCACCAGCTCAGCAGCAATAGATCTAGATGGTGACTCGAACGAAGATGACTGTTTTGGGATATTCAAGCCCATCAAATTTATCATCTTATCCTTTTTTATTCAAGATTTAACAAGCGTATGCTCTGTGCTTGCCTCGTCTAAGGATCCTGTACACCAGAAACTTGTTAGTCTCTCTCTTTCTCTCATATTGGTATCAGAGCCTACAGGGTTCCAAGAAAGAAACATCATCTGCATAAAAGAGATTTTAAAATAATTTTAATCTGCATCATATCACTGATAAACAAACTTGTTCATTTATGCACAGTAGTAAGTCCCGTCTGGTGTAAGGGCAGCAAATCTGGTGGCTTGGTTCATGTTTGTTTACAAAGTTATCTTGGTTTATTTTAAAATGAATTTAGAACCTTTTTTCTGTATATCTTCTTCTTCCTCAAACTCTTCTACCTCTGAGTCTTCAAGGTCTAAAAGTTTAGTAAATAGTGAGGAAATCACTATTGAAGATTTTTCAAAGTATATTGATGATTGGAAAATACCCAAGGTTCAAAAGAAGCAAATCTATGAGTTTTCAAAGTTTCCTCTCTTCAAAACTGATTTTACTATCAAAACTGAAGAAAGAGATATTCAAATTTCAAAGCCTTTTGAAGAAATTTATCTTTTGAATCCAAAAACCCTCCAGAAGCATAAAGAAAAAGACTATAAGTACATTCATATAGGCCTTGTCCAGGTAGGAATAAAGCCCCTTACCAGAGAAGGTTTAGATACTTTCATCTTAGCAGTCCTTAAAGATGCTAGGTTTACAAATTTCTATGATTCTTTGTTAGGTACTGTTGATTCAAGCCTTAATAAATGACCAATTTCTTTCAATTGTTTTCCAAACATTACAATTTCTTTAAATGATAAAAATGTTTTAAAGAGCATTGTTCTTCAAATAAAGACACATAATTACAAAATGCTTGAAGGATCTATTCCGATAGCATTGATTTTTAAAATACATTATAAAGCCATGATTTCTGTTTTTGGTTCGAAACACAAGCTCCATTCACCAAAAGAAGAAACCTTATTTCTCCAAACAGATCTTTCCAAATCCAATGCAACTATTCCAAAAACCATTCAATGGAAGGATATCACTCTTCCAGAAGAATGGATCCTTGAAGGTGCAACTCAACTTGAATCACCAAAGCAAACAGAGCCAAATACAAATATCAGAAACATAACCCAGTTTCCAGATGGAAAAGTAAAGCTTACATTCAACAGAAAATCAACCTCTTCTAGATTTTCTGATGATGACTCTTCAACATCGACCATAGATATTGGAAGGGTATCAAAAATACCTTTTGTTATTTATGCCACTTATAAAGAACCAACTCCATCACAAACACAACCAAGATTTTTGACATCTGATATACCAAGCTCAAACACTATATTACAGAATGTTGATTACCAAAGCAATATCCCTAGACCCGTTTATAATGAACCAAAGAAAGATGATGATATAAAGACCGTCTCTACCCCCTCTTCACCATCACCATCTGCAATAACTCAAAATCTAGAAGCACAAATCAACATGATTTCAAAAGATTTTCAAATCAATAAAAAGCTTTTACATGAAGATTTCTATTCAAAGAAAAAACATTTTAAAAAACTTTGATTTTTTAAACATTTTTTAAAAGAAAAGGACAATATCTAAGAAAGATACTACAAATTTTGCATACAAAACAAGATCCAAATCAAATTTTTTTATTGGTTTCAGATTTATTGCAAAGAAAATAGTATTCTTTATCCTTTCAAAGAAAAACTTATTAGTCCTGTTACTGTAAGGAACAAGACTCCAAAGTGGAAGGTCGGGGAAACCAAACCATTCAGTCTGAACATCCTCCCCTTAGGAAAATAACCATTTCTTATGGAGAGAACGAAATAGAGGCTACACCTTACAAATTAGTAGGAGAAGAGCTTGAAAAAAATGTCAAGAATATTGTTCAGCAGAACAATTTCTCGAATACCTATCTTAACACAATAAGAAAGCAGCTTGTTAGGATAGAAAACCAGATCAAAAAATCTCCTATAGTCTTCACCTCTCCAATTCCCAATACTGATCATCCAAGAAAGATAAGCCAATCAGAAAAGCTCAAAAATACAGTCTTCAAACCCTACCAAATCTCAAAGCCTAGCCAAGATCAATTTCAGAAGCAAACTGAGTTTGCTAGAGCAGTCAGGAAACAGCTTAGCAAATTAGCCACTTCTGAGTCCTCCAAAAACCTAGTACTAGATACTCCTCAAAGCAGTAGGAATATCAGTGCTATAGATCAAGCCCAATGCGATGAATCTAATGATTCATAGCTTGAAAGTGTCACTGAAAAACCCTCCAACATTAAGAGATTGGGATGGCAAGCCCCTAGATTGACCTGGCATACTTCTAGGAATATTGCTCCAGATCTAGGAATAGCAAATAGAAATAATATCCTTACCCAATCCAGATTAAATGCCTCTTCTATCTATGAATGGAATATAGATGGAATGTCAGAATACAACATCCTTGGTCTCTTACAACAGATGACCATGGCAGCCAATGCTTATAAAACCCAAAGCGATACCTCTGATAGAGCCATTGTTGAGCTCCTTATAGCTGGATTTTCTGGTCAGCTTAAAGGATGGTGGGATTACCATCTCACACAAGCACATAGCTCCAAATACTAGGTGCCATCTTTAGAGATAATTTTTCTTGGTGGTTAAATTTATCCCACCATTTAACTTTGAATCTTCGGGCAAGGATGATCTCTCCATCTGCTGCTTGGATGAAATGGAAATACCATACACATACCCAGGGGAGAAAAAAGTTTGAACAAAATAGAAGTAAAGGGGGGAAACATCTTTCTATTTTGTTTGGTTTGAAATAGGCTTTGAATAGACTAAACAGAGGTAGAACTTCTGGAATTATGGTCTCAGGAACATTGCCATAAAAATTCCACCATTGTTTAAACCAATATGGTATTTTTGAAGTTTGGATTGTGCTTGTGTCGAAACGGAAAAGCCAAGAATGGCTTTGTCCTTCGTTTTGAAAAAGAAAGGTATTGAACCAAGCTTGTTGGTAATCCCAATACTTGAAGGAAGTGTTTAGGCTTGATGGGTAGGTTCTTTGGAGGGAAGTTGGAAAAGATCTTGATGAATGTAAATCCATTCCCTAATCTGAAGGGTGGAGGATTCTTTGGATGGTGCATGTGGAATATGCAGGGTCTTTGTGGTCTTTATGCTTTTTGAAGTGTTTAAACTTTGCAGAACCAGTTACCTCAGGGATAGACTGGTAGTAAGATTGAGGCTTTGATATATTCCAGGGTTTGAAGTACCATCCTGGAGGAAAAATTTTTGAAATTAGTTTTGAGGGGCTTTCTGTACAGAATCCTTCCTCAATAGTTAAAATGCTTTGAAAATTTTGCTTTTCTATATATTCATTGGTTTTGAAAATTTTTGTTTGCGACAAAACTATTTCTTGAGAGTTGGGTTTTGAAATACTTTGAGAGCTCTGGGATAGGTTTTGAGGGAAAATTTCTATCTCAGGTTTTGAAAAAGGAATAGAAAGTATACCTTTACCTTTGTTGGAAGAGGAGGATGTCTTTGGAGAGGATGTCTTTGGAGAGACTTTAGGGTAAAGTTATATCATTTGCTTTGAATATTCTTCGACCCTTTTTAGAAATTCAGGATCTTGTTGTGCAAGCCACTCCTGAATTTGTAATTGCTGTAGGGCCGGATCTTCCTTGCTTTTGTCAATTTCTTCCTGGATGATCTCGGTCCAGGTTCTAATAGGCTTTGAACAGGCTTTGAATTTGCTGTCAACTTTTCTTCTTTGTCTTTTGCTCTCGATTTTCTTGGCATTTTCACTCCTATTTTTGAAGGAACTCTCTGGTTAGAAAGTCTGGAATTGAATTCGAATCTCCTCTTATGTATTCGATTTCAAAATCAAAAATAGAAAGAATGGCTTGCCATCTGGCAAAAATCTGTTTTGAAGCTATGTTTTGAACATCTTTTTGTAAAACTTCTTTGGCGGATTTACAATCAATCCTTAAAAGAAATTTTTGGTTTAAAAGGTTGGTTTGAAATTTTAAAATACACAAAATTATCGAAAGAATTTCTTTTTTGATAGTTGAATAATTTTTTTGTGTATCATTCCAGTGTGCAGAAGTAAACTGGACAATACATTCTTTGTTGTTTTGAACTTGCTTAAGAATCCCACCATATCCTAAATTTGATGCATCAGTTTCAACAATTTTGAATGCAGATGGATCAGCTAGGTGTAAGCATGGTATTTCAGAAACTTATTTTTTAATGCTTTGGACGATCTTTGTATGCTCATCAGTCCATGCAGGGGGGTTTTTCTTTAATCTATCATGGAGGGGCTTTGCTAGACAGTTCAAATTTGGATAAAAATCCATCACATAATTTAAACTGCCAAGAAATCTTTGTAATTGAGTTTTCTCCAAAATTTTGTCTGGAAATTTTGAAGTAAAGGCTAGAGACCTTTCAATTGGGGTGATAGTTCCCCGGGAGATGTAGTGGTCAAGAAATCTAATTATTCAACTATCAAAAAAGCGTATGTTCCTTATAGAGAGAACGAAATAGAGGCTACACCTTACAAATTAGTAGGAGAAGAGCTTGAGAAAAATGTCAAGAATATTGTTCAGCAGAATAATTTCTCGAATACCTATCTTAACACAATAGGAAAGTGGTGGGGCCATTTTCCCCTTTACTTCTATTTTGTTCAAACTTTTTTCTCCCCTGGGTATGTGTATGGTATTTCCATTTCAACTAAGCAATAGCCTTGCCCGAAGATTCAAAGTTAAATAGTGGGATAAATTTAACCACCAAGAAAAATTATCTCTAAAGATAGTACAAAGTTTTCTTTCAAAGAATAGCTTCTTGCCACCTCCGAAAGAACAGACCACTTTCCTAGCACAGAAGTCCTTTTCATTATTCCAAAGCTAGCGGCAGCTCAAACAGAAGAAGATTTCTTACAATTAATCAAACAGTTGTCGGAAACCGCCTCTTCCAAAGGAAAATCTAAATGATGGAGTTGGTTCTTTGTAAGTGGTATGAGATAATTTTTCTTGGTGGTTAAATTTATCCCACCATTTAACTTTGAATCTTCAGGCAAGGATGATCTCTCCATCTGCTACTTGGTTGAAAATACCATTAGAAATATAGTGAGAAAAGAGAGTGGTGAGAGTGATAGTGAGAAACCACCTTCCTCTTGTATTCACTAACTCTTGTAAGTTATATTTATTTTGTTTAAAGCTTTCATTTTAAAGCTTTTATTTTTAAAGTTTGTATATTTGTTCATCTATTAATAAAATTTATCATCTTATCCATTTTTTATTCAAGATTTAACAAGCGTATGCTCTGTGCTTGCCTTGTCTGAGGATCCTGCACACCAGAAACTTGTTAATCTCTCTTTTCTCATATATATATATATATATATATATATATATATATATATATATTTGTGAATCCTTTTTATTAACAAGTTTGGTGGATTTAGAAATATATTCCTTTATATATGTAACAAAAATCTATTATAATAAAACTTTAAAAATGAATTAAATGACGTATTTAATAATAATTTGTGTAATCATATAAAAAGAAAAGGATATGATTTTGTTGACAGATAAAACTTTATTTTTCTTTTTTAGAGAATACGTTTAGTTATTTTATAGCATAAGATAAAAAATAACACTTGAATTAATTGGGGATGTGCAATTAAGTCATCATTCTTCAAAATGGCTCGATTTCACCCTTAATTTTTAAAAGGGTCAAATAAGTCAAATTGACAATAGAGTTGTAACTTTTGTTAATAGCATTGGACCATTAAAATATCAATTATAGACATCTGACTTTCTTCTTTTCAAAAAATAAAACTTAAAGTTGCTATAGGGACCAAAGTAACCAAACAAATGATTCAAGAATCATTTGTTAAATAGTAAATTAAAGACAAAGATACACTAGAATTAGCTTCTCTCATTCCTAGTGGAGTCGCCACCGTGGGTGGCAGTTTCGGGCATGTACCCAAGTGTCTCTAACGATTATGACATTGCAAGGCTTTCAACCTAATCAGGAACATGCTAACTAGTCACAAAGACTAGCGCAGAGATGGAGTTGCCACTCGAGTAATTCTCTGGGACACTTTTACTATGAGTGGCATACTAGATTCCATAAGGAAGTTTCGCTATATACGGAGATGGATCCAAAAGCTAACTTCCTTATTTGTGTATCTTAGTCTTTAATTTTATTATTTAATGAGCTATTCCTTATAAACACAACAGTTTATATCATATGAGGTCCTCTTAAGTCTAGTCCATTTTATTAAGCCCAGCCCATGTTTGATTTGTTAGATTATGTTACTAATTAATTATGTACAACCTTTACCTAGTCTAGCCTAATTACAAATTATATTTTGATTCCAACCTTTAAGCCTAAATGGACTACTTTTTATACAGAGGTCTAATTATGTGATCTTAAATCTAACATGGCCCAATTAATTCACTTAAAACATGTTAAAGCCCACTAGGTCTACATTAGTTTTAAATTTAGCCCAATTATCATCTGATTAGCCTACTGGACTACAATTTTCATGTTAGGTCCAATTTTAACCTAGGGTCTATTTGTCCAATTTTAATTAGGCAATCACATTACAACTACTTGGCATACATCAAGGATAAATAAAAATAATGGTATAGAAAATTAAATCTAGCTATTACAATCCTTCCTACAACTAAAATATTAAAAAGCCACCTAAAAACTAAAAACAGTACATAAATATTGCTAAAATACATTAAAAATCCAAAAGTTAGGGCTAAGATGTGCAGAGCCGATTGACTCTAGGCTTTAATTGGCTATCTGTGGTTTCTCCTTCGATTTTTTACACCCAAGAGCCGATTTCATATGCACAAAAAAAAAAAAAATTAAAACGTGTAAAATAAAATAAGGAATAAAAGAAAACGTAAAAAAAATATGAAATTTAACTGAAAAAACCTAAAAACATGCAAACCCTATAAATCAAAATATATAATAGGAAAATATAATATTTTAAGGCAGATTCCAAATTTCAATCATATAACCCTAAGAATCTAATTTAATTGCATAGAAATACAAATTAATTATGTTTACCTACTCATTTGACTAATCAGATTGAAAATTCAATAAAAAAAATATTATCATATTGAAAATCCTACATGTTCATATTATCAGATTCAAAATGTAGCAAGTTATAAAATGCTAATTCACAAGAAAAGCCTAATCTAATTACATAAAATATATGAAATTATAATAAAACATCCTAAACATGTTTTTAGAATTATAAAACAAAAGAACCAATTAAGAGGGGAAAGCGATGTTGATGATGTAGATGTGGGGGAGAACCCTTAAGTTGTCACTGTAAATTGTTATTCTATAAGTCTTTAGAGATGATGAAGTAGTTGAATCAAATGTTGATTGAGAATTCAATTCTGCTTGAGATCTAGAAAATAAAATACTGTTGTTCTATAAAAGTTTCCTAATCTAGGTTTCTTTCTTAGTGACTTACTCTGTAATTACCAAAGAAAGATACTCTTTTTTTTAAAGTCGATTTTCTCTTTAACTTAGGATCACTCTTTATTTGTTAAAGAAATGATGACAATCTCTCCCCTAGAACTAGGTTATAATGATGCTTACATAGAGCTAAGGCTTAGAAACCCTAAAGGAGTATAATGATAAGCTTCAATCATTTTCTTTTTTGATTTTTAAAAGAAAAAGACTTGCTTTTATTAATCAATAATATCCAATAATTTTTTTTTAAATCTCAATAATCATCACAAAAACTTTCTACAAACTTTCTTTTATATTTTTGGGCTTTAAACTCAAAGTATGCATAAAACAACATCGAATCTCTAAAAATAACTAATCGACACTGTGTAGAGCTGACGGGCTCTATGCTAAGCCGATCAGCTCTAGGTATAGCCGATTCGGCTATACGCAGAGTCGATTGGCTTTATGGGAAAAATAATTAGAAAATTTTGGCAATTTGGTCCCTAAACTTATAGAAAGTATCGTTTTACCCCTCAAAGTTATGTTTTTCTAACAATTGAGTCCAAGTTGGTTCTAGAAAAGTGATTTTGATTCAATTATTCTAAATTCTAACTTGATTCATCTGTTCTTAATCTTTCGAGACTCGAGAAAAGTAATATCTTTTATCATAGGGTTTTCTGTAATTCCTTCGATATCTAGATCCGAAAAATGGGTGCTGATGGCTGCCCCCATTTACTAGAAATTTATAAGCACTCATACTATTAAATAAAATGAGACAAAGCATAAGAATATGGCAAAATGATATCTTGATGAGCTGTAGAAGCCATGCTCGTAAGCTCAAATTTATGTAAAGATTTTGATTTGATGTGAGCACCACGCCTACTTGAGTTTTAAGGACTACGTCTACTTGAATTGTAAGGAATTCGCCTGCTTGAGTTTGGATGACTAGGCGTACTTGAATTTTAAGGACTTTAGCTGCTTGAAAGTTTAAGGACTACGCTTGCTTGAAATTTTAAGGACTATGCCTACTTGAAATTTTAAGGACTTTGCCTACTTGAAATTTCGAGGACTATGCTTGCTTGAAGTTTCCAAGACTACGCCTGCTTGATTTTTGAGGACCACCTGCTTCATTGAAGGACTACGCCTGTGATTTGGGAACCACGCCCGATCATTTATATTTGTAGAGACTTTCCTCTAGCTTTTTTATCATTTTTTCGCTTTAGGATGCAACTATGTTGTAATTGCTACTTCAGCTTGATTTGGCAAACTTTTCCACTTTTGGGTACTATTGACTTTTAGTTAAAAATTCCCACTTTGGGGTGCAATTTGACTCTCTAGATGTCTTCTGTAGGCTAAATTGGTAATTGGCCCATCCAGGGACTAAAGTGTGACCAAAATGGCATTTTTCTGAAAATTCCCATCTCGGGATGCAAATTGACTTGTTAGATGTCTTCTGGAGACTTATATTGGTAACTAGTCCATCTAGGGACTAAAGGTGTAATTTTGATTGGTCAACGACTAAAATGGCATTTTTGTATTCTTCAGGATATATATAGATATCCTCTTAGCCATTAACTTGCTTTACCCATTTCTTCTTTACTTTTCTCTCAAACCCCTTTCTACTCTTTCTTTGAATTCTCACTTATTTCTCGACTGAATTCCATGAAATCGGTCTTGAAATGCCTGCCTTTTCATTGAGATTCTCTAGACGCATCCTAATCGCACCAAATTGGGAGTTTTCATTGTTGATTTCTCACCAAAACGATCTTGGGCTTGGCAAATGGGAGGAAATCCCTCTTTTGGGAAAATTGAATACTCACCGGGCATTTTTGACCGTTATAGAGGTATTTTTATTGCATTAAATCTTGTTTTCTGTGATTTGTAAACTAGGTATACATGTTATTTTCTAAAAACACATGAAATATTGCGAAAAAGTTTTTAAAAAATCGTGCCCTAATCCATAAAATTGATTTGGCTATGCGCATAGCGGATTGGCTCTATGAAGTAATGATTTGGCTCTAAACAGTCCAAAATTACTGTGCATAGGCTGAAAACCAGTATTTTAGATATAGGCCGAAAACCAGAATTTTAGATATTTTAATACAAAATAACAATAATAATGTCCTTATTTGTTTTAGGTCTTTATGTGTGTGCATTGTGTTTACATAATTGTACTTTGCGCTTTTTCATAGCGAAGTCGTATTATTATGGTTCGCCAAAACTTTCTATAGTGCTTGCGAATGGTTCGATGAGTTATCAAGCTCTATACAGGGTAGGATCGGTGACACTGGATTCCATCAATTCGTTGCTACACTTCCATCTGCCACTGGGAGAATAGACCATACTTTAGTCTATGCATTACTTGAGAGGTAGATAGAAACCACCCACACATTCCACAACCCAGTTGGTGAACTGACCTGATCTCCACTTTCCTTTACTGCTATCACGGGGATTGATTTCACAGGTACATCTACACCTTTTGATTCTGCGATCTATGATCAACGCTTCGATGTCCTAAAGCATTATATGACAGACTTACGTGGATTCTTTCCGGTGTGTAAGAACACTCGATGTTTAGCCTATTAAAGCATTCCCCTTCATTACACTAAAAGCCTTGGAATTCTTAGGAGTTGGATTAGATGGCTCGGGCCTTCTTGGTGTACCTCTTCTAGACTACTTTGTTCAATGACTCGGGGAACTCACTAAACTTCCATTACTTGACCTCATTATGAGATTTGGACTAGGTCTCCTCTTTCAATTAGGGATCTATAACTTTTGCCTATTTGTCCAGCAAATGGACATTGCCGCCTATAGGAGCAAGAGGATATGAGACTTTTGGCACGTGATTCATGATGTGCGTAAAATACACACATCTAAATGGGGTTTTTAAGATTGATTTTATGGACATTTGGATGTGAATTGGTCCCAACACTCACCCTATGCGTCTGTTTGTATGCATTAGGTCCAAAAGAAGTCAAAGGATGATAAAGGGAAGAATTTGAGCATAATTGGACGCCGAAGCTGTCGAAACAAGCTAAGTACGATCATAAGGAAGCTGAACATGGCCGTGTTCCCAACACGGCCATGTTGGGTGTCATCAAACATAAAAGAAAAATAAGTTCTTAGCGAGCACGACCACAGAGAGTAACACAGCCAGGAACACCAGACCGTGTCCCCAACACGGCTAAGAACACGGCCGTGTTGGCGGCGACAGGGGGGATAATTAAAAGAACGAAGAGAGGAAAAGAAGAATGAGGAGGCTAGGGTTAGAACGTCCCAAACCCTAATATTTCTCTCTCTAAGGGTTTTCTGAGTTGAAACTAAGGGAAAAGGAGACTTGGATAAAGGTTTCAATCAGATTCCCTTCAAAGATCGAAGATTGGGCGAGATTCGTCGATTGATTTTCAAATCGAGCAAGAGGAACAAGAATCGATTCAATTGGAGCAAAAGGATTTGGGGCTGTTTACTCTCATCCAAGGGTGTAATCAGGGTTTCTCTACCTTTTACTTATTGTTGCAATTGAATTCTTGTGTATTTTGATAATGAACATGATTAGCTAGATTGATTAAATCCATTGGGATTTCTTTACTATGTTGGCTTAGTATTATATTGTTGGATTGTTTGGATTAGTTTTGTATTCTTCTTGCTTTCAGTATTAATAAGATAATGCATTATTCATGAGACGTTGTGAATTGTGTGGTTAGATTGCTTTGTGTGATTGAGAAGTCCATTTGGCAATTGGAATTTTGAATAGCAAGAACTGGTTAATAATCGCTTAGAGATAAGGATAATTAACTAGCCGGATTAAGAATTAACAAAGCTTAATAGAGGCGGATTAAAGCTTAATGCTAATTTAAGAATCAATCGTTAGGAAGAGATTCCAAGTTTAGGTTATTAGGTTTAGGAATTCGGTTATCTCGAGAGAGAAACCGAATTCGGTTAAGAATTCATCCACGGGTAGCATAATTAGACTCACCGATCCTTTATCTTTTGTTTGATTGCCAATTAGTTTAGATTCCCTTTGGGTTTGTCTTCTTGTCTTGATTATTTCGTTTATCAATCACTCTTGCATCTCCCTTAGGACTTAGCTTGTAGCTATTAGTTAGTTTAGAAATTATTCATCGCTAATTTTAGGTTAATATAACAAAGAACAAATGAGTAACTTTGGGCTTTCACTTTCCCGAGGAATACGACCTTGATACTCGCCATTAATGCTAGCCTGCATCGATAGGTACACTGCCTTAGATTGTAGCTAACACGAGTAGCACCCATCAAGTTTTTGGCGCCGTTGCCGGGGAATGTTTGAAAACTAGAGTGAAATTTGCTATTTGTTAATTTAGCCTTTTTTTTCTTTCTTATTATTTTATGATTTTTTTTCTTTATTTATTTTATTTTATTTATACATATTTATTTAGTTTAAATTTATGATTCAGATAGTGAATTATAAGGAGGTTCAATGCTAAACTCAAACTCTTTGTATGACGCATTGGAAAATGGGATTAGGAACCAAGAGAGTGCTAAAAATTGGGATACCTGTGCATCTTTAGAAGCTCGAGTGGAATCGTTTTGCAGGGCTACCGTTCAACTCTCCACTCCTATCCTTTCATCTCAAGTTTTTTGTGAATTTTGTTGTGGTTTACATTTGAGTAATGATTGTCCATTGTGCAGTGATTTTACTCCTTATTCTTATAACTGTGAACAGGTAAATTATACGGGCAATTGGCCAAATGACTCGTATAGAAGCACCTATAATCAAGAGTGGAGCACTCATTCACCCTATGGATGGAGCTTAGATGGCCCAGAACCACCAGAATCTCAGCAACCACATCAGCAACCTAATCTTGCACCTTCAAATCAAGATGAAGAGTTAGTATCGGAGGAGCTGATGATGAGGTTCATTACAAGTCTTAATGATAGATTCCAACAAACATAGAGGATACTTGAAGATCAACAAGCCTCGATTAACAACATAGAGCATCAAGTAGGCTTAATCTTCAAGTTACTAGTTGAAGAGCAATTGGGAACTCCATCAAATGCTACTGAATCCAAGGAACATTTGAGCGCCGTTACTTTGCGTTCAGGTGAGAATTTTTCTGGTTTATCTATTATGTTTGACGATGATGCTTATGTGCAGGATGACTCTTTGAACATGGAGATAGAACCAGAAAAGGAAGAGGCAAATATGATCCCTCTGAAAGACTATCAGCGGGAATACGATTGATGATCTTTGAGTTGCGATTAGAGGAATTTTTGGTGGATTTTCCATAAGTCCCTTCAATGATGGAAGATGAGCACGAGTTATCCAATGAAGAAGTCTTGGAGGAGCTCGAGTTTCTTCTAGCAAGTGAACCAAGCCAAGGACTAGAGAAAACCATCGATGTTCTTGAAGAAATTGCCCAACCGTCGATCCTTCCAATTGTTGAAACTCCAGCTTTCATATTGGAAGAGCCCCTAGAGCATCATGACTACGTGCAATTATACGAGGAGCGAGTTTTGCCCATCATACTGGCAGCTTGCTTGATAGTCGGGAAGAGGAAGTCGACGATTATCCCTTTAAGCGGATACTTGAAGCCATTTCATTGGAAGAAGGATGGATGGTTGTCGATCACGCCCGTTTGCTTTTCACCATGAGTCCAGCTAAGAAGACTCATCACATAAAAAAGAAGCGCTTTTGGGAGGCACCCCAAATTTTATTTTATTTCTCTTTCATTTTTTTTTACCCTTTCATTTTGAAACATTTTATTAGTTTTAGTTTTCATATTTTATTTAATTTTTGTTTCAATTTCGATTTTAATTCCTTATTTTATTATTTGCAGCCACTCCTCTACCACAGACTAGCCAGCGCCCTTATATACCTGCTGATGCACCTCTTTTCACTCCGGAGCCATAGTCAGGGCAGTATTAGTTCTTTCTCCTTTTTTATTTCTTATATTTTGTACACTGGGGACAGTGTGTCCTTCAAGTGTGGGGTGGGTGATATTTATCCCATCTCAGTTATTTGTTTATTCTTTGTGCAATTTTTTGTAAAATTTTGAAAATTTTTCACTTTGTTTCGATGCTTTTACTGTTGACTTACTTTTGAAAATCCTGTTTATGTCCATGTGATCAGGTAAAACCGATAGTGTTGAGTCTTGCGGAAGAATGTAAGATAATTAGTTTGCGTTTTGTGCTAAGTTGCTTTGGTTTATCTAATTCTGTTTTGATGATTTTTATTTGGAACCTACTCAAATGTACACTTGTGAGAATTTGAGCCTAAATTGTAAGCATACACTTTATATGCTTGTATTTATTTCTTGTTGAGAGTGCCAATTACTGTCTTTACTTTTAGAACTTGCTCGGTAATGTTTATGAGGGCCATAAGGAGAGTTTAACACTTTGGTATGATAGAGGCACTTAGATTTTTCATTCTAGCCAAATAGCCTTCATTTGTTTATTGATTCTGTAGATAACCCCTTCTTTCACCATTTTTTTTATCGTATTCCATTACCACTTAGTTTTATTCTACTTTGGGTTATGATTTTGCATATGAGTTGTTTTTATTGAGAATATTGGTTTTGGGAATAGCGTTAGAATCTTATAGCAGCTTTCTTCAATCCAAAAGAACATGTTCTTTCCTTATGAAAAAGAAAAAAAAAAGACGAAAAAAAAAGAAGAAAAAAAATATAATAAGAAGAATAAGAGGGAAGGGTGATGAAAAGAAAGAAAGTAAGCTAATTATTTAATTGCTTCTCGGAGTTTACATTTTGACTTGACTCCTATTTCCCACCTTGGACTACTGTCCATTGTTTACCCCTTGTGATCATTGTGGCTTGTGTGCAGGTCATGTATTTCATTACAGAACACCATAGGTTCAACTCTTACCAAATTTACCTACCCTTACCTAATCCCCATTACAACCCTTATAAAGACCTCTTGACATGGTTGTTGACTCTCCATAAGTGGTAGGAGTAGGATTTAAGAGCAAGCATATAGTAAGTAAGGCAGTAGTTGATGCATTAAGCGATTGCTCTTCAAACACTTTGAGTGATTTAGAGTGAATCTTGTGAGGAGTTGGTTCTGAATAATTTTGTTGAGACAGTATTTTGCAAATTATTAGCATCTTGGTTGTGATACTTGAATTGATTGCTTCGTTTCTTTTTGTTTGACTTACGCTTGTTAAGGACATGTGCAGGAGCTCTCTACCTTATCTGTCAGTTTAAGTATTGTTCCTTAGTGGTTTATTTTCCTTATTTTACTTTTGATTGCTTGAGGACAAGCAATGAGCTAAGTGTGGGGTTATTTGATGTGCGTAAAATACACACATCTAAATGGGGTTTTTAAGATTGATTTTATGGACATTTTGATGTGAATTGGTCCCAACACTCACCCTATGCGTCTGTTTGTGTGCATTAGGTCCAAAAGAAGTCAAAGGATGATAAAGGGAAGAATTTGAGCATAATTGGACACTAAAGCTGCCGAAACAAGCTAAGTACGATCATGAGGAAGCTGAACATGGCCGTGTTAGTTTCAACGGGTGTCATCAAACATAAAAGAAAAATAAGTTCTTAGCGAGCACAGCCACAGAGAGTAACACGTCTAGGAACACCAGACCGTTTCCCTAACACTGCCAAGAACACGGCCGTGTTGGCTGGCGACAGGGGGAATAATTAAAAGAACGAAGAGAGGAAAAGAAGGAGGAGGAGGCTAGGGTTAGAACGTCCCAAACCCTAATATTTCTCTCTCTAAGGGTTTTCTGAGTTGAAACTAAGGGAAAAGGAGACTTGGATCAAGGTTTCAATCAGATTCCCTTCAAAGATCGAAGATTGGGCGAGGTTCGTCGATTGATTTTCAAATCGAGCAAGAGGAACAAGAATCGATTCAATTGGAGCAAAAGGATTTGGGGCTGTTTACTCTCATCCAAGGGTGTAATTGGGTTCTCTCTACCTTTTACTTATTGTTGTAATTGAATTCTTGTGTATTTTGATAATGAACATGATTAGCTAGATTGATTAAATCCATTGGGATTTCTTTACTATGTTGGCTTAGTATTATATTGTTGGATTGTTTGGATTAGTTTTGTATTCTTCTTGCTTTCAGTATTAATAAGATAATGCATTATTCATGAGACGTTGTGAATTGTGTGGTTAGATTACTTTGTGTGATTGAGAAGTCCATTTGGCAATTGGAATTTTGAATAGCAAGAACTGGTTAATAATCGCTTAGAGATAAGGATAATTAACTAGCCGGATTAAGAATTAACAAAGCTTAATAGAGGCGGATTAAAGCTTAATGCTAATTTAAGAATCAATCGTTAGGAAGAGATTTCAACTTTAGGTTATTAGGTTTAGGAATTCGGTTATCTCGAGAGAGAAATCGAATTCGGTTAAGAATTTGTCCACGGGTAGCATAATTAGACTCACCGATCCTTTATCTTTTGTTTGATTGCCAATTAGTTTAGATTCCCTTTGGGTTTGTCTTCTTGTCTTGATTATTTCGTTTATCAATCATTCTTGCATCTCCCTTAGGACTTAGCTTATAGCTATTAGTTAGTTTAGAAATTATTCATCGCTAATTATAGGTTAATATAACAAAGAATAAAGGAGTAACTCTGGGCTTTCACTTTCCCGAGGAATACGACCTTTATACTCGCCATTAGTGCTAGACTGCATCGATAGGTACACTGCCTTAGATTGTAGCTAACACGAGTAGCACCCATCAATTCACGTAAGTTCTATCCACTTTGACTTCTTTTATTTTATGCTTCCTTATATTTGCATAGCAACTACTAACTCTTGATTTATAGGTTTGGGCCTTAGAGCTTGGCCTTCTGATGGGCTCGCAACCTATAAGCACTTCCCAAGCCTTCTCGTATTTGAGTCGTTGGGGCTCGAGCAGGAGTGTCCTTCTAGAGTGGGCGCAGGTCCATGTGCATCGCATGTGGATCAACTCCCTAACCTAAGATAAGGTTCAAATAAAAATTATTAGTCATATCTGTGTTTTATAAGTTCTAGTTAGTTACCTCTGCAATATGCGGATTCATAATTATTGGCTAGACTAGCGCCATCATTGGGACCCTTACATGCTCTCTGCTACGGACCTCGACCATAGGAGGGTTCTCTTCGTTAGCCTTGCTTGTCGGGCCTGGTTCTTAGGTGAGAGGATCCATGGCTAGGAGAGGACGCCTAACAGGCATGGGGTTCTATTATCTCCCTCTCTCTCCATGTTTTGAACTACTCACCTTGTCGGCGAGGAGCTAGCCCCGAGCTTGGAGGGATATGATGACTTTGAGGACCTAACCATCCGGTCTCAAAGGACAGACTATACCTCCTTCATGCCTCAGCTACTAGGGCCTATGCCTCTCGACAATGATACCGTGGCCCAGGTCTATTCTTGACTTGCTTGAGTTTTCATTTTCTCTTCTCTTTTACTCGATCACTCACTTAGTTGTTTTGCTAAAGTTAATCCGTCATGCGCCCCTAGCTCCTAAGTTGATAGGGGGACGGTCCACTCGCCTCTCCAAACCTTCACATATCTTAGGCTCCTCTGTAAGTGTTGCATCTAAAGCACCTCCTACAATGATGCTAGATGTGGTGCCTGGGAGCGTTGCATTTCTCCCAGACCCGATGGCTTCACACTAGATTCTTGCTGGTGCCATGGAGTATCGGCTCGCTATGGAGCACTGCCTCCCTCCAAAGTTCACCATAAGTACTGGCACATAAGTTGCATTCCTTTTTAATACTTTGCATCTTTTCTTTCCCTGAAATGTTAGTAATAATAAGTAATCATATAGGTTCAGAGAGGTCAGTTCGAGCATGTACATCGAATGGTTGGAGCTACGATGAGGAAATTCTTTGTCCATTCCAAATCTCTTATAGAGACTTCTAGGTGAGCATTGTAGTCATATTGCTTCACAAAAGCATCATAAATACTTTTCCAATCAAACTTGATGGCCGTTTCCAACCCATGGTAACAGTTGACAACTAGCCCTTCCATGAAAATAAAAATAGCTTAATAATTTGGGTACTAGCCAAATAAGTAGTACTTATGACAGTAGCATATTGCTCCAAATGCACCTTTGGATCTGCAGTTCCATCGAACTTTTGCATTTTAAGCATGTGAAATTTGGGAGGTAACTTGTCCTCTCCAATCAGCATCAGTTCATCAAAATCAAAGGTTAAATTTAGACCTCGATCTTTCGGCATATCTTCCATCTTGTTAAGCCTTTTAGTCAAACTATGCACAATCTCGGATTCTACAACAGCTTATGTAGTAAGAATAAACTCTTTCTTAGCTTATTCTAGCATGTAGTCATCTAAATTACATAGATGCTCTATTTCTCAAAAATCTCGGCCAAAGGTTGTTGGAGTTCCTCTCACATCATAGTCCTTAGGTCATCCATGATTGCAATCTTGATAGCATTAAAGTCTTGCATATGGGCCATCTTTGTTTCAATTTTTAAAGTGCTACTTGTTGGACTCTTGTCTTGATTGATGGTGAAGCGGGTCCTCTTGATACCCATTCTTGTTTTATCCAAAACTAAGGATGATAATCTAAAATAGCTCTGAAATAGAGAGTTAGAGTGATGCATGACATGCATAATGCACATGAGATGAATAAAGGTTATAAAACACAAAGAAATTTACAAAGTACTATACAATCATCCTTCTAACCTTATTACTCCCGCACACAGTTCATGGTGAGTCTTTCTCTCCTAGGATTTTAGGTCTGGGCTTTCTATCAACAGGGGATAGTAGGCCCGACGTGCATGCCACAAGCTCTCAAATATATTAAAACAAGCAAGGTAATGTTTTTCAGTATAAGTGTAAAGCCTGCATATTTTCGGGCCCAAAGCCTATTCCTACATGTTTTTGGGCTACGGCTTTCTAATATGTGGGCTTAAATACTTATAAGGAAAAACATCTTAAATAGCAACCAGAATGGGTTCCTAAAGGAGATTGCTCTATCATCATTATGAGCTGAGTCTTGGGTAAGGATAAAAGGCTTTCACAAGAAAAAAAGTGTCCTTTCATGGCTCGTCTCTCCACTCAAGGGTCCATGCGATGAAGGAGACTCACTTATACTTGTGAGTGATGGTTAGCCAGTGTTGTAATTCCAAGGTTCGAGTAGAACTAAAGAACCATTAACCTATGCCATCGGGGCTATAGGGACCAAAGTAACTATACAAATGATGCAAGAATCACTCATTAAATAATAAAAATTAAAAATAAAGATACACTAGAATCAGCTTCTCTTATCTCTAGTAAAGTCGCCATTGTTGGCTGCAGTTTCGGGCGTGCACCCAAATGTCTCTAGCAACTACGACATTGTAAGGCTTTCAACCTAATCGGGGGCATGCTAACTAGTCATAAAGACTAGCGCGAAGATGGAGTCACCACTCAAGTAATTCTCCGAGACACTCTTACTAATTTGAGTGGCATACTAGATTCCATAAGGAAGCTTTGCCACATATAGAGACGAATCTAGAAGCAACTTCCTTATTTGTTGATAGGCTATTTATGTAGCTACAATCTAAGGCAATGAACCTATCGATGCATACTAGCACTAATGGCGAGTATCAAGGTCATATTCTCGGGAAAGTGCAAACCCAGAGTTACCACTTCGTTCTTTATTATCTAACCTAAAATATATGATGGATGAATTCTAAATTTACTAATAACTGGAAACTGAGTTCTAAATGAGATGCAAGAATGAATAAATGAATGAAACAATCAAGACAAGAAATCAAAACCAAAAGGGAACCTAAACTAGTTGGCAATCAAACAAAAGATAACAGATTGATGAATCCAATTATGCTACCCGTGGACGAATTCTTAACTGAATTCGATCTCCCTTTCGAGATAACTGAATTCATAAACCTAAGAACCTAAAGTTGGAATCTCTTCCTAACGACCATTATTAAGTTAGCCTTAAGCTTTAATCCAACTCTATTAAGCTTTGTTATTTCTTAATCCAGCTAGTTAATTACCCTTATCTCTAAGTGATTATTAACCAGTTCTTGCTATTCAAAATTCCAATTATTTAATGAATTCCTCAATTATAGAAAGAAATCTGAGGAACACAATTCACAACGTCTCATGAATAATGCGATATCTTATTAATACTGAAAGCAAGAATAATACAAAAAAGGAACTTAAACAATCCAACAATTTAGCACTAAGCCAACATAGTAAGGAAATTCCAATAGGTTTAATCGATCTAGCTACACATGTTAATGTCTAAAACAACTAGGAATTCAATAACAATAAAAGAATAATTAAAATGAAACAGATACACCATTTTCCTTCAAATTGGATGAAAAGCTTAAAATCTGAATCTACACTGCGGTTGATCTCCCGAATTGCCTCTTGATTTGCCTCAAAATCCACTCTTGATCTTCAATGTGATGCTTGAACCACTGAAATTCGTCCTTCAATATGCAAAAAATGGTCTCCTAAAGGCTCACACGTGTATGTGAGATCTCAAGTCAGAAAATCGAACCCCTTGCAAAAGAACTCGATTTTGCCTATATAAATGTCCCAGCATGGCTGTGCTCAAGCCTGTGCTGGACCTTCAAGTCCCAAAAATTAGCCTTTTCTCCGTGATCGTGCCCTCGCTGGTGCTAAGCCACCACAGGCCATGGTGGCCTCAGAAATCGTACCAAAAGGCCACCTTTGAGGGTCAAATGTCGATGGTTCAGCACGGCCATAGTCCAAGTTGTGCTCAACCTTAAAATGCTAGCCTTTGCTCAATTTTGATGGATTCTGGCCTGTATTTGCATGTATCTCCCTTGAATACTAATAATGTCCATCAATGATCACCTGAAACATGAAAGGAACTGAAACATAGATGATTCTGGCATAAAATAAGATAACTATGCACAAAAATGGAAGTAATTGGGCATATAAACATGTGTAACACAATGCATATCAAATCACCCCACACTTGAGCTTTTGCTTGTCCTCAAGTAATCAATAACTCAATACATATACAAGCAACAATCACCCCTCAAAATCCATGCTAAGGTTCACAACTTAACCTTATTCAACATATAAAGAATGAAACTCAAGTAGCTAAACAAATTATACACCTTCAAAGAAGAACAATAATAATACCATATCGAAGTACAACTTATATAACAATTCAACATTAAAGACCAGGAACCATTGCCTCACAGGGATCTCTCAAATCACTCAGTGTTTACAAGTAAACAAAAAGATTCCCTCAATGCAGTTGCACAAAACCTGTTTACCATAAGCTTGCTCATAAACCCCATCTTCGCTACTACGAATCAATGAATACCAAAATCAAAGGGCCTTTACAAGGGTTGAAATGTGGCTAAGGTAAAGGTAAGAATATTTGGATAGAAGTGTAAAGTATACTGAAAAATCATGTAATTATTTAGAATGAATGCTTCAAGAGCTGAATGCCAAATCAACAAAAGTACTCACAAGTCTTATTTGAAGTAGAGGATGCTCAAAATAATTAAATCCAAAAAAGAAAAGAGCGAAGAAAGAAGCATAATAAACACTTATTTAACTTTTTTTCTTTTATATGCTACTACAGCTTACGCAGAGGTTGCATGGTTAATGACAGAAACAACGAGAATAGTTATACAATTTGGATTGAAGGGAGCATCAAAGGATGATTAAAAGGACTAAGTGAGTTTATAACAAAATTAGGCACTATGATTCCATAAAAAATAAGCATAACACATAATTATTCAGTATACAAGGTAAAAGAAAAGACAAATATAGAGAATGGTATAGATGTAGTGTATAGGTGTAAATCACGAAGAAAAGGTTAAGGCTCAAAACTAGCTGACTAATGGAAACAAAGGGGTAGACTTTTGGCCAGATGTGGTGAATCCTAAGTTGCCCAAATCATTTAATGGTATTCAAAAATTCATGTAACCTCAACAAGTATTATAGAGCAAGTTCTAGAAACAACATTAAGTACAGCGAACACTCAAACAAGAAAAATCATGAGCATAATTTGCAATGGATACTCAACTTTTTGGTTCAAAAGCTCGCGTTTGAAGTGGCTAAAATTTGTAATTGGTTCCCAGACTTATCAATTGAATCATCACATAAATGGTATAAGAGATTGGCATAATCAAAGTTCAAAGATAAAGGCTGAAAATTTGCAAAGAACTCAAGCAACACTGGTGTAACCTGGCCAAAGTGAGATATTAAATATAGTGAAATTGCTTTCCAAGAATAAAATTCGAGAGGGATAATCAATTTCAAGTATGTGAATTAAATCATTAATTATAAAAGAATAAACTAAGCTTAAACGACATGAAGAACATAGGTCCTAACATCCTAAAAATAGACAACACCAGTGATAGCAATTCCAGACACATTAAAAATTCATGAGAAAGGGAAGAGAACATACGGTTTACCTACACCCACTCCACATTTTTGAAGAACACATTTTCCTCAATATAAAATGAAGTGGGTACCCCGCATGGGATGTACAAATAAAGAAAGAAAAATCAATAATATCTAGGTAGATGATATGCATGAAAAATAAATTATATCAACTTAAAAAATAAAAAGAAGATCTAGGGGGGCTGCCCTGATCATCCGCCAAGGCTAATGGAATGGAAATTCGGTGGGTCCTCGGCAGGAGCTGAAAATGAAAAATAAAGAAATAATAGAAATTGAAAATAAAAATTAAATATAATATGAGAACTAAAACTAATAAAATGTTTCAAAACTAAAAAAAATAAAATGTTAAAAACATAAAATCAAATTTGGGTGCCTTCCAAAAGCGCTTTTTTTTGTCTCGAGTCGTTTAGCTGGACTTTGTAACCCCTCCTTTCATGTGCGGGTTTAGCTTGCTCCATGGTCCAATCGCCAGGTTATTGATGTTGTCTATAAGAATGTGGGTTGAGCAATAAGTGAGGCTAATCCTTGGAATGTCAGTATCTTTCCAAGCGAACCCCTGTAGGTACTCCTTTAGAAAGGGTAAAGGCATCTCCCTCTCCTCAAGTGTTAAGTCCGCTGCTAGACTGACAAGCAACTTGATATCCTCATCCAGATATGCATAGTTGAGATGTTATGGAAGATCTTTCAGCTCGAGGACTAGTGGTTCCTCAAGTGATGGTCTCAACTTATGCACACCTACCTTGTCAATCTCACGAAACTCTCCAGTATTATCGCTTGGCTCGTGTGCTAACTAAGATTCAAGCTGCTCCAGTACCTCCTCATTTAACAGCTCATGCCCATCTTCCATTGGCGAAGCAACTTCTAAAAGGACTATTCGATCAGAATTAGACCTCCTAGTCATACACTACCTGTAATGAACAAGGTAGTAACAACCAAAACAAATAAATAAATAAAATAATGATAAAAACATAAAGGAAATAAAAAAATGGCTAAAGTAACAAATAACAATTTTCACTCTAGTTTTCAAACACTCCCCGACAACGGCGTAAAAAACTTGATAGGTTATTTATGTAGCTACAATCTAAGACAGTGAACCTATCGATGCAGACTAGCACTAATGGCGAGTATCAAGGTCGTATTCTTAGAAAGTGAAAACCTAGAGTTACTAGTTCGTTCTTTGTTATCTAACCTAAAATATATGATGGATGAATTCTAAATTTACTAATAACTAGAAACTGAGTTCTAAATGAGATGCAAGAATGAATAAATTAATGAAACAATCAAGACAAGAAAGCAAACCCAAAAAGGAACCTAAACTAGTTGGCAATCAAACAAAAGATAATAAATTGATGAATCCAATTATGCTACCCGTGGATGAATTCTTAATTGAATTCGGTCTCCTTCTCGAGATAACCGAATTCATAAACCTAAGAACCTAAAGTTGGAATCTCTTCCTAACGACTCATTATTAAGTTAGCCTTAAGCTTTAATCCGACTCTATTAAGCTTTGTTAATTCTTAATCTAGCTAGTTAATTATCTTTATCTCTAAGTGATTATTAACCAGTTCTTGCTATTCAAAATTCTAATTACTTAATGAATTCCTCAATTATAGAAAGCAATCTAAGGAACACAATTCACAACGTCTCATGAATAATACGATATCTTATTAATACTGAAAACAAGAATAATACAAAGAAGGAACTCAAACAATCCAACAATTTAATACTGAGCCAACGTAGTAAGGAAATCCTAATAGGTTTAATCGATCTAGCTACACATGTTCATGTTTACAACAACTAGGAATTCAATAACAATGAAAGAATAAAGAAAATGAAACAGATAAACCCTTTTCCTTTGAATTGGATGAACAGCTCAAAATCTGAATCTACACTGCGGTTGATCTCCCGAATTGCCTCTTGATTTGCCTCAGAATCCACTTTTGATCTTTAATATGATGCTTGAACCACTGAAATTCATTCTTCAATATGAAAAAAATGGTCTCCCAAATTCAAATATCGAAGTTTGAAAAGGGGTGGCTCGCATGTGTATGTGAGTTCTGAAGTTAGAAAATCGAACCCCTCGCAAAAAAACTCGATTTTGCCTATATAAATGTCCCAGCATGGCTGTGCTCAAGCCAGTACTAGTCAACACGATCGTGCTCAAGCTTGTGTTGGTCAGCACGGCCATGCTCAAGCTTGTGCTGGACCTTCGTGTCTCGAAAATCAGCCTCTTCTCCTTGACCGTTCCCTCGCCAGTGCTGAGCCACCAGGGGCCATCATGGAGGCCATGGTGGCCTCGAAAATCGTGCTGAAAGGCCACCTTTGAGGGTCAAATGTCGATGGTTCAACACGGTCAAAGTCCAGGCCGTGCTCAACCTTAAAATGCTAGCCTTTGCTCAATTTTGATAGATTCTGGCTCATATTCGCACGTATCTCCCTCGAATACTGATATTATCCATTGATGATCACCTGAAACGTGAAAGAAACTGAAACATAGGTGATTCTAGTATAAAACAAGATAAATATGCATAAAAATGGAAGTAATTGAGAATACAAACATGTGTAACACAATGCATATCATTTATGTAATATTAATCTTCAATTTGATTGTTTAATGAGTTATTCCATATAAACACAACAGTTTATATTTACAATAATTCATTACAGCATGTGAAGCCCTCTAAAGTCTAGCCCATTTTATTAAGCCCAACTCATGTTTGCTTTGTTAGCTTATGTTACTAATTAATTATGTACAAGGCTTTACCTAGTCTATCCCAATTACAAATTGTCCTTTCATTCCAACCTTTAAGCCTAAAGGGAGTACTTTTTATGTAGAGGCCCAATTATGTGATCTTAAATCTAACATGGCCAATTAATTCACTTAAAACATGTTAAAGACCACTAGGCCTACATTGGTTTTAAATTTAGCCCAATTACCATATGATTAGCCTAATATACTACAATTTTCATGTTAGGTCCAATTCTAACCTAGAGGTTATGTGTCTAATTTTTAATTAGGCAATCACAATAGAACTATTTGACATACATCAAGCATAAACAAAAATAAAGATGCAAGAAATTAAATCTATCTATTACGACCCTTCCTATAACTAAAAAATAAAAGAAAACCACCTAAAAACTAAGAATAGTACATAAACATCGCTAAAATACATTAAAAATTCAAAAATTAGGGCCAAGATGTGCAAAGTCGTTCAATTATACACTGAGCTTATCGGCTCTAGGCTTCAATTGGTTTGTCTGTGATTTTTCCTTCAATTTCTCACACCTAGGAGCCAATTTTACATGCACATAAGATAAAGAATGAATTAAAATGTGTACAATAAAATAAGAAACATAAGAAAACATAAAAAAAAAAAAAAAAAATTAACCAACAAACCTAAAAACGTGCAAACCCTAAAAATCAAAAACTTATAATAGGCAAATATGATATTTTAAGATAGATTCAAAATTTCAATCATATAACCTCAAAAATCTCATTCAATTGCATAGAAGTACAAATTAATTATGTTTACATACTCATTTAACTAATCAGATTCAAGATTCAATACAAAATACTATCATATTCAAACCCTATATATTTATATTATCATATTCATAACCTAGTAAGTTATAACATGTTAATTCACAAGAAAAGCCTATTCTAATCACATAAAACATATGAAACAATAACAAAATATTCTAAACATGTTTCTAGAATTATAAAATAAAAAAAAACTAGTTTAGAGGGAAAAGTGATGATGATATGGATGTAGGGGAGAACCCTTAGGATGTTACCATAGATTTCTATTATGCGAGTATCAGGAGATAATGAAGCAGCGGAATTGAAGGTTAGTTGAGAATCCAGTTCTTCTTGATATCTAGAAAAGAAGAAACTAATATCGTTCTCTAAAAGTTTCATATTCTAGGGTTCTTTCTTAGTGACTTACTCTATAGTTACCAAAGAAAGAGACTCCTTTTTGAACATCGATTTTCTCTTAAACTCAAGATCACTCTTTAATTGCTAAAAAAAAGTATGATAATCTCTCCCCTAGAACTAGGTTATAATGATGCCTATATAGAGCTACGGTCTGGAAACCCTAAAGGAGTAGAAGGATAAGTTTCAATCATTTTCTTTTTTAATTTTTTTTAAAATATTTTCTTTTATCAATCAATAATATCCAATAAAAATCTCTTAGAATTCTCAATAATTATCACAAAAAATTTCTAGAAACGTATTTTTATATTTTTAGGTGTTCTAAATTCAAAATATACATAAAATGATGTCGAATCTCGAGAAATAGCCGATTGGCTTTGCAAAAAGCCAATTCGGCTCTATGCTAAGCCAATCGACCCTCTGTAGAGCCGATTGGCTTTATGGGCAAAAGGTTTTTAAAAATTTGGCAATCTGGTCCCTGAGCTTGTAGAAACTGTCATTGTATCCCTCAAAGTTAATTTTTTCTGACAATTGAGTCCAAATTGATTCTAGAAAAGTAATTTTGATTTATTTATTCTCAACCCTAACTTGGATTCACCCGTTCTCAATATTCTAAGACTCGAGAAAGGGAGTAACTTTCATTATAGGATTTTCTATAATTTTTTCGATATCTAAATCCGAAAAATGAGTGTTAACAATGTGCGATAAGGTGATGAGTAGCTGGCAACGAGGCGATGACGATGCCAAGCGAATTCGAAGAGGCGATGAACTACACACGATGATGTAGGTGATGAGTGGACAACGAGCCCAATCAATTTTCCATTCTTTCTATTTACTTTTGAACTCTTACTATGTACGTCAGGGATTGCAGTTTTATTTCCTTTTGATGGGTCTAAATTGGTTTGGTGGAGTTTTTAATAGGGAACCAGCAGGAAGTGGTTGGTGACAGTGGATATTGGTTTGGCAAGTGGAGATGGAGGCAAGGGCAATGGTGGAGGGCAAGTAGGCAAGAACGGAGGTAGTAGCATTACAAATATTATGTTTTCTTTTTTTAATTTTAAAAAGTAATATTTTTCAAATTTAATTATCTATACTATTTATATTTTAAGTTATAATTAGAAAAATAAAATCCACATGTTTGTATATTATTAGTTTTAATTTTTACTGGGATCTACTACTAACACAAAAGTTAACGGAGTTAATAGATTGAGTTTATTTAACCCTTTCAAAAAATTAAAGGGTGAAATTGAGTCATTTTGATGAATAAGAGTTTAATTGCAGATCCCAATTTGTTTAGGGTGTTTTTGTATCTTATTCCTATTTTCATTTACTAATAATTTAGAGGGTGTGATTTTCGGTAAATAAATACCAATAGATCAAATTCTCACAAAAAGAAATAGACTAATGGTCTACAGCTAGTTGACGCGTCACGTATATGGTAATGTCGGCCCTGGCCAGGGCCCCAAGTGCTATGCCTCTGCCTGTGCGCTCCTCCCGAGGTTCTAAAAGTGATATCTTTATTAGGCCAGGACGTCCCAAGTACGCAGTACCAACACCGACTACCTTTTGGAAGTAGTCGCGGGGTGATGCACCTTTCTCACCGCCGTCTATGATTAGCACATGTTTTGTCTTTTCTTTTTTTGTCTTTTTTTCCTTGATAAAGGTGAGATTAGCTCTTATCTAAATCTTAAGCCGATTCAAATGTGTTTTGCATTGGACAAAGGATGATTTTGGCCCCTCAACTTTTGTCAATGGACCAAATAGGCTGAATTACAACTTCTCTAATAAAGATATTCTTGAACTTGTTACTTTTAGATCAGCAAAATTCAAATACAAAATTTTATAAAACACGATTTTACAGGCACGTTATTTATAAAATAAATATATATTTTTATAATTTTAATACTCCAAATGAATTTCTAAAATAAAATTATTTTTATCAAAAAAATAAAATAGCGGCTTTATCTTCTTCTTCCTTTTTTCCTTTTTCTTTTTCTATTAGATTTTACACTTTAATTAAAAAATCTAACTTATTTCACCAACATTATCAACATTTATATCATCAACCATTTCTATCTCTTTATCTACAGTAGAACCTCGATAAATTAATAATTTTGACTAAATAATAATTTTTTCGATCTCGACTTGGACCAACTGGATAAAATAATAATTTTACTAAATTTATAAGATAATAATTTTAAAAAAATTTCTTAAGACCCATTGAGAATATAAAATAATAATTCATTAAATATATATGAAAATCACATAAACTGTGTAAATTCATAAAATAAAGTACCTTTAGATAACTTCTATTTTTAAATTTTATTTTTTCTTAAAATATGTATCTATAGTCAATTGTTTTTTCTTTGCAAGTGAACTAAATTCAATTTCATCTTTAACTTTTTGTAAAGCATAGACCATATATGGTATTTTTTTATATGTTGAAGCAAGTAATTTTCAAGGTCTCCACCGCAATAAAAGCCTCTTTTGGAAAAACATGTGGTAAAACATTACTATCATTTGGATCTTGATCGTCATTAGCTGGCACACCCATTACTCTAATAATTCTTCATATGTTGGTGATTCTATTAAAACTTCATTTTTCATTAAGATAATTCAAAATCTGCTTAATCTTCATGGCATTTCTATAGTGCAGATTAGAAATAACTTCTTCAAGTCCATGAATCCCTTCAACGTCACCAATTTCTTGTTCTAGAGGCATACTTCCTCGGATCAAATTTTGCAATGTTTGAAACAATTTGCAATAGTTGTTGTCTTCACATCAATATTCCAAGCAACATTAATAAAATTGATAGCATCTAGTATATTAATTTTTTCAGGATTTATTGCTCCCATCTCATAGCTTTCCAAAATGCTAGAATAAAGACGACGCCGATAATAAACCTTAAGTGTTCGAATAATTCCAGCACCACATGGTTGAATTTTTTATGTTGTATTTGGAGGCAAAAAGAATAATTCAATATTTCTCAAGCCTTCGATAACCTTGGAATGGGTTTGGCAATTTTCTACTATAAGGAGCACTTTTCTACCGGTCATTCCATTGTAAAACCAATGAACAAATTCTTGAAAAAGTAATCGAGTCATCCATGCTTTCTTGTTGGATCAATAATGATAATTAAGATTGCTAATATTCACATTTTTAAAGCATTTAGGATTAGCAAACTTACCAATAATCCACAGAGGTACTTTATCTGAACCATCCCCATTGCCGCAAACAGCAGCAGTAAGTCTTTCCTTGTCCTTTTCCGTTCTTCTAATTGCTTTATAGCTAGTGAATGATCAGCTTGTAAACGATAAAATAATCTTGTTTCATCCATATTATAAATATACTTTCAATGAAACTTGTCCAATTTAGCTTGAATTTCAGGTAAAGCATTTTCAATATTCTTTATGACAACTAAACCACTTTCACTAAACTTTCTATAAAACATAATCCCATCTCTCGCCTTGAACCGCTCTAACCAACCACTTGAGAAGTTAAAGTCTGAATCTACATCACCATACATTTTCTGTAGAAACTTTTTTGCTTTAGTTTGAATCATTTTTCCAATCATGTTCATTTTCTCTTGATATTGGAGAAACCACTCATACAATACTTTTCTAATTCGAAATATTTGGCTGATTTGTGCCTTTTAACATTGCTATTTGTTATCTCTTTTGACAAATATTATGTTTACCTTTTAAGAGTATTTGATATTGTTCCTTGCCTGAGAGAGAGACCAAATTTTTGTTGAACTCACTGTTGCAAATCTTTTTGACTTGAGGAGGGATGCTCATTTTTGTACTCACATAATGCTTTTCGCATCTCATCTGTTAGTGTAGATTTTTTACACCTTTCAAATGAGAAGCCATAGAGGAGAAAATATATATGAATTTTTATATTTTTATATATAAAATTTAAGTGTATATTTTTATTTATAAATATTGTATTGTGCACTTGAAAACTTCATATTCTAATGTACGTACATGTATGCATTGCATTTTAAACTACATCATTCTCAAAATTAGCTCTGATATAATATACCATCGTTCATCATGCATCTAGAATATCAAAAATTATTTTTAGATTCTTTAATTCCTTTATTAATTTTATATGAATTTAATAAAATATAATATATAAAATATTGACTATTCTTTAAAATAATAAATATTAATTTATCAATAAAATAATAACCTTTATAAGATAATAATTTTTTTTAATTTTAAAGTTATTATTTTATAGAGATTTTACTGTATTTTTATTAAAAAATAACATGAATTTAGAGAAAAAAAAAAAATTTGTTATCTCTATTTTAGACTAACAGTGGTGGAGTAATGGCGGTGGGTTAACCTTGCCCTTTGACGATAAGAAGAAGAAGAAGGAGGATGATGGGTTTCTGTTTATGCATCTCTGATTTCAAATGCAAGAGATGTACAATTTGAATTTGAATTTGAATTAAACAACTAAAATGAAACAGCAAGAAATTTTTGCACTAGTACTTTCTTACTTTCATATTACAGGTTTCAGCCATTATCAAAAGTGGGTAACGACGGGTTTGATGGTTTCAGCAGTGGTGGATCATCATCATCATCTAACTTTGAACAACCATCCAATTTAACAATGGCATTTCAATGGCAACTGTGCTAGTGTTTGGGTTTATCGCGACAATGTGCGAGTCTAATAATCTTTTTTTAATTCAATTAATGGAATTGAGCTTTCGTTTGATATCAATCAATGGATTTAATGGTGCGATGTTTTTTTTTTTTTAATCTTTTAATGGTGGATTTAGGTTTTGACATCGTGTTTGATGGATTTAATGGAGGTGGGTGGTGGTGGTGGGTTTCTTTCTCTGTTAAACGGTGCAATTTCTTTCTTTCTTTTTTTTTTTGGTTGAATGGAGGTGATGAAGGTGAGGTGGTGGTGGATTTATTTTTGGTTGTTTAAATGATTTTGATGGTAGTTTTTTTTCTTCTAATGGTGGATTTTGTTTGATATTCCAATTGATGGATTTAAAGAATAAAGTTGAATTTGGATACTGAATTTATTGTTAGGATTTAATTTAATTATTTTTTAAATTTAAGGATATTTGGGTCCAATATTTAGTTTGAATTAGTTTTTTTTTATAAAAATAAGAGAGTGAGTGTTCTCTCTATAAAGAGAGTGAATATAATGAAAATTAAAAAATATAAATTTTTTATATTAAATTAAATTATTTAAATTAAAAATATGTATTGATATTTAAACAAAACACAATAAAAAAATAAATATTGCTACTTTTCAGTACCATTATTGTATTTTTTTTAATAATGATGGTGAATAAGACAATTATAATGGTAGTAGTACCGAGGATAGTGGAGGTGAGAGCGGTTTCAGCGAGAATAATAGTGGTAATAGCTATTTATTGCTTAATTATATTAATTGTACTAAAATTATAAAATAGTTTTGTCAGCACCCATTTTTTAGATCTAAATATCAAGGGAATTGCGAAAAACCCGATAATGAAAGTTATTGCTTTTCTCGAGTCTCAGGAGATTAAATAGAGGCAAATCCGAGTAAAGGTTCAAAATGATTGGACTTCAAATTACTTATCTAGAATCAATTTGGACCTAATTGATAGAAAAAATAAAGTTTGAAGGGTGAAACGATAGTTTTAACAAATTCAAGGACTAAATAATCAATTTTTGAAACTTTTGCCTCGTAGAGCTAATCGGCTCTGCGTATAGCTGAATCGGCTTTGTGCAGAACCAATTGACCATTTTCTAAAATCTGACGCTGTTTTACGTGTAAAATAAAAGTTGCTAAAAAATATTTATGAAAATTATTGGGATTTTCTTTATAATTATTTGAATATAAAATATTTAGTTTCTTTTTTTTATATTAATCTGATAAAGAGAAGCGATAATTATAGTTTATTTTTTGAAAAATTAATTATTTATCTGTTTCTTTAAGATTTTCTAAAACCCTACTCCTGTAAATAGAATGATACACCCTAGGTCTAGGGTTAGCGACATTCCTCAAGGTATTCTTAGCTACATTGATACATCGATATATACAGAGAGCTAGCCACTAAGAAAGAACTCTAAATTTGGAAACCCATTTAGAACGATAAAAGTTTTTTTTTGAAACCTCAAAGTAGAATTGGATTCTCAACCAATATTTGATTCCACAATCTTTTCATTTCCAAAGACTTGAAGATCAACATCCCACAATGACAACCGAGGGATCCCGAAATTCAACACCATCAACAGTCCCATCTTTATAGACTGATTCTTTTACCTTATGTTTTAGAAATATTATTAGGTTTTCTTTTGGTTTAATATTTTTTATGCATTTTAAATGATTAGAATAGGATTCCTTATAAATTAACATGCTTATAAACTGTTTGGCCTTGAATATGATAATATGAACCTGTTGGCCATTGAATCTAATAAAAACATACAGAGATTTGAATATGTTGACATGTAACTTTTGGATTTTGGATCTGATTAAGTCAAATGATTAAGGTTGCTTGTTAGATTTGTAATTTCTTTATGTCATTTTGATTTATTGTTAGTACTATTTCTAGGGTTTGCATGACTCCCTTGGGTTTTTTTATTTATTAAATCTAACCTTTTTTTATCTCTTTTGCTTTGTTGTTTTGGGTCCTAATTATTTTTTGATCTTTTGTGCATGTAAAACTGGCTCTAGGACGTCTAAATGCTCAAGAAATCGAAGAACCACCATGGAAAACCCTAGAGCCGATTCGGCTCAATACCCTAAGTTGATTGTCTGTACACCTTCTAGTCCTAATTCCTATGATTTTTGATATATTTACAAGATGTTTATGTACTGTATTTAGTTTTAGGTTTTTTCTTTTCAATTTTCTTAGTTGTAAGTGGATTGTAATAGCTAGATTTACTTTCTACACTTTACTTTTTTGCTTTAGTTTGAGGCATGCCAAATAAATGATTGCATGATTATCTAATTAAAACTGGACATATAGACAGTAGGCTTTAAAATTAGACTTGACACGAAAATTGTAGTCTATTAGGTAAATTAGTGGTAATTAGGCTTAAACTCTAAAATCAACATAGAACTAGTAGACTTTGCCATGTTTTAGTTAAGCTAATTGGACCATATTAGATTTAAGATCACCTAATTGGGCCTCATTATAAAAAGTAGTCTATTTAGGTTTAAAAAGCTAGAATTCAAAGCGTAATTTTTAAATTGGGCTAGACTAGGAAGCCATGTACATAATTAACTAGTAAATTGGTTTAATAACTTTCAATATGGGCTGGGATTAATAAAATGGGTTAGACTTAGGTGGACCTCACATGTTGTAGTGCTTGATGTGTAGAAATATAACTATTGTATTTATGGAGAATAGCACGTTAAACAATAAAATTAAAGACAAAGATACACAAATAGGAAAATTGACTTTTGGATCCATCTATGGATTTGTAGCATAAGCTTTCTTATGGAATCGAGAAACATCACTCATTCATAAAAGTGTCCCAGTGAATTACCTGGGTAGTGACTCCCATCTCCACACTAGTCTCTGTGATTTGTTAGCGTGTTCCTGATTAGGTTGAAAAGCCTTGCAACGTCGTGGTCACTAAAGACACTTAGGTGTGCGCCCGAAACCGCCGCCCATAATGGTGACTTTACTGGGGATAAGAGAAGCTAATTCTAGTACATCTTTGTTTCTAATTTTATTATTTAACGAGTGATTCTTGCATCACTATACTTTTACACATTGTGCACTTTGGTTCTTATAGCCCCGATGGCGTCGTTTAGTGGTTCTTTGGTTTCGCTTGAATCTTGAAGTTGCGATACTGGCTAACCATCACTGACAAGTAATGAGTGAATTTCTTCATCGCATGAACTCTTGAGTGGGAGACGAGCCAAGAAAGAACACTTTTTACTTGTGGAAGCCTTTTTATCCTTATCTAAGACTCAACTCATGGTAATGGCAATAGTAATCTTTCTTAGGAACCATATTGCTTGCTATTTGAGATGTTTCTCCTTATAAGTACCTAAAGCCCACATATTAGAAAGCCTTGGCCTAAGAGTATGTGGAATTAAACTCTAGACCCAAGATATGCAGGCTTTATACTTATATTGAAAAACATCACCTTGTCCGTTGTATCTACTTTAAAAGCTTATTGCATGCATGTCCGACCTACTATTCCCTGCTGATAAAAAGTCTAGATCTAAAAGTTCTAGGAGAGAAAGACTCAACATGAGCCATGTGCGGGAGTAATAAGGTTGAAAAGATGATTTATATATAATGTGTGTTAGTTCTTTTTCTTTTATCTATGTGCATGACACGTGAATCATGCATCTTATGCATTATATGCATCATATTAACCTTTTATTTTTTAGCCATATTGGGTTGGAGAGGATAAGATAGTGGAAGGAGGGAGAGATTACTAATTTCATCAGGAATCTAGACTGTATTAGAGCTCCTTAAAGGATCGAAGCATCAAATCTCTAATGAAGCTACAACCAAAATGGCCAACGAAAGAGAGCTAATGAGCAAGATGTTGAGATCCTCAAGAATGCTATCATTGACGAGCTGAGGGGTGTAATTCATGAGAAACTCTAACAACTTTTGGCTGGAATATAGCTATAAATCAAGCCCTACCTACTGCTCTGGTTGCACCAGCTAATCTCCCTATTGCTATTGACCTAGTTGTGTTTGCCGTTAAAACTGCTGCTGCAAATGCTAATACAAAAGACCCTACTAGAAGAGGAGTGCCCTAGAATTTTTAGAATTTTGATGAGTATGTGCTGGACCAAGCTAAAATGAAGACACCCCTTGCCACTAATGAAGCCGTGAGTGGCTTAAGCGCCAGGCTTGAAAAGATGCAAGGCATGCTGGAAATCAAAGACTTGGACCCGACCAATGATTTCGAGGAATTAGTATTGACAAGTAAAGACAAACTGCTTGCCAAGTTCAGAATGCCCGAGAGGAACAAGTTCAACGGGACTGGTGATCCGAAGGTTGATGCGTGTTATTTGCACACGGTAAAGTGCACCGATCGTATCAAGTAATATAATGATGAATAAGAGTATCGTTCCACAAGGGACCTAATTATTAATACTACCTTCAATCCTATACTAATGTTTAGCAATCAAAATATTGTTTGGGTGTAGTAATATTTAAAAATAAAACAATCTTGAAAACAAAGATTTTAAATAATTGGTAAACCTAACAAGGTTAAAGCCTATTTAGGTAGTGAATCCCCTCAATAAATTAAGTATTTCATGAAACAAACAACAATTAATTCAAATCAAGAGTTGAGTTGGCATTCCAAAAAATTAGATTTAAACCTTTCTCAAGTGATTAAACTCCTAAATCTTAAGAGGAGGGAGAGGAATCTCTTCTCAAATCCACTCACTTAGGTCATACATTAAGATTAAGGAACTATTGAACCAAAGGATCTTGTAGATCTATCTCTAGTATCTTAATCATAAAAAGTTATCTCTAATCAGTTTATGAAAATAAATCCTAATTAATACGTCGACTTTTTAATTGAAATATATAATTAAGCAATCAAAGGGAAAATACAACTCATGGAAAAGATTAATTGCATTAGCTTTGAACCAATCCATACAAAACATATTAGGATTCATCAAAATCCAAATAGCAAGAAAATTAGTCCCTAGATATAATAATAAAGAAGTAAAGATTAGGGGAAGAAGATCTCAAACTAGTCATAGAAGAGTAGAAATGAAAATCTTCAATCTTGAATCCTCAATCTTTAAAAGCAATGAAGGAAAATGATGTTCTTCCTTGAGAAATACCAATCAAAATCCTAGAAATGAAAGAAAGATGAAGTTTCTCAGTGTTTCTCTCTCTAGAAACGAAAATATGATGGAACTCCCCCAAAATAACCCTAAAAATTCACTTAAATAGTGTACTTTTTAGGAACGGCACGGGTGCCACACGGGTACCACACGGCCGTGTGGCGTCTTTGACCAGAAATCGTTCTTGAAGATATTCTCTATCCATACGGGAAGACCACGCGGGCGTGTCCTCTTCCCGTGTCATTCCTTGAGCAATCTACCATTTTTACCAAACCACACGGGAAGGCCACATGGACGTGTGCCTTTGGTGTCATGCAAGCCATCATTCTGCCATTTTCACCCTTCACACGGGAAAGTGACATGGACAGCTTCTTCCCGTGTCATGCCCATATGACACTCTTGTCCTTGATGGTAGGTGCTCATTGGCTGATTTTTCTTGCACTTTGAAACTAAAACTTCCTCTCACCAAGCAAGCTTGGCAAATACCTAAAAAAAAAACCGAAAACAAAGTCTGACAAACAAATTAAACTCAATTTTAGGTGAAAACGAGGTAAAACAAGCTTTAAAAGTAAGTGCTTGTAGCACTTATCAAATTCCCTTACACTTAAGCAATTGCTTATCCTCAAGCAAATTGAATAGAATCAAAAAACAAAGAAATGAAAAAAAATCCCTCTCTAACAAATAGATATAAAATAATATCAAGGCTAATCATTCATATCATTGTAACCTAGAATTGCTTAGCCAATAGTCGATCCTTAAAAAAAAATACCAACATCCAGGGTAATCTTATAATAGGAAGCTATGAAAATTAAAACCTTGAAATCTAAAGTTAGGAAAATGAGCATTCCTTCCAATTAACCCAAAATTTTGAAGAAAATAAAGATAAAGATTTTTCCCTAAGCACAAAACAGTTTCTAATGAAAATCGATTGCTAATATCTTTTTTCAAAGATCCACGCATATTCGAAACTGTCATTTAGCCTTTTGACATGAGTGTAGACATTGGTGATGCCAACCCCCGATTACTCAACTAGAGTCACAAGTCCAAAAACTCTCAAAAGTGAAATAGAGTGAGGGATTCTTAGGATCGTTTTTGTTGTTTTTTTTTCATATCTCAAAAGAATAAGAGAGTACAAAGGGGTATTGGATGTGTCTACTCGTCAAATTAATTGAAATTTGAAAACTTAATGCTCATAAACATAACTAAAGTTTCAAGATATAAAGATAATGCAACACTATGAATCAAAAACCCTAGCATGGATACCAAACTTAATTCTCAATCCAAAGCCAAAATCAAATAAATGACAATTCAATTAATAACTAACCACATTTATTATTGTAAACCTATAAATCCGATAGAAAGAAAATCATAACAAGTAATTAATTAAATTCAATAAGCCTATAGGAAATCCATCACTCCAAATAGAAAATAATAAAAATCCAAATTCCCCCACACTTATCGAACTCAATGTCCTCGATGTGTCTATAAAACTGAAAGAAATAATGGGAAATGAATTGCTTCCTTAGGTCGAAATAGATTCCTGATTTTTGAGTCCAAAACCACTAGGTATCTATTCTATTAATACATGCTAAACACAATGGCAAACAAAAAGATAATAGGAGAACATAATAACACACTAGAGTTGGAAAACAAATTTATTGCGAAATTAACTGAAAGAAAGGATTTTAAATAAGTAATTGAAATTATGAATGAATTAAAATTTTTCTAATGCAAAATACCATTAAAAAAATAAACAAAAAACAAAACAAAACAAACAAGTAAATTGTTCAAAACATGTAATGACATAAAAAAAAAGAATTTGGCATTCAGCTGGCCATGCCATCATCATCATCATCGTCATCGTCATCCTCCTCACTATCATCACAATCAATATTATGAACCACTCTGTCGTCCGGTTGCACTTGATGTGGCTGATAAAAACTCAGTGGAGGCCACGGTGGAGCATATACCCTTGCAACTGCCAGTAGTGCACCATTGAGTTTTGAAGCTAGTCCATGTTCATTTGTTGACAGCGCATTATTTTCTACTGATTCCAAAGCATCCCCATGATTTGAACTTGATTATTGAGCAACTTATTGTCTTGGCATTGAAGTCCATGCAATTGCATCGCCAATCTACAAATATGCTACTCAAATTCTATCGACTTATGATCCGTATCCGTTCACACAAAATTATAGGCCATCCATCTTTATAAAGCTCAGCACTAGAAGGCAGGGGACAGAAAGAAGAAGACGATGGCCTATTGCCTTGGGGAGTGGCTGACGTACCCGGAGTATTGGTAGTGAATGCTGGTGGCTTAGTTGGCAGGTCAAAATTGAAATCATCCTGAGGTGGAGGTATGTTAGGTAGAATGTACTTGTCCTTGTCCATACGTTACAAAGTTTCAAGACCCATCAACTTCGGTAATCCATCCAGTGTCATTGCCGAGAGTCCATCAAAAATCCATAAATTCTTGGCTAACCTAGTGATGTATATTCCACCACACAAGCACCCCTTGTCAAATTTCTTTGCTTGCTCAAGCAAGTATACTAACAAAAACAAGCCACGTTGCACCAAATAGCCTCCTCTAAACGCATCATGTAAAATAGCTCTTGTTGAGTGCAATGACCCACGCTCTCTCCTCTACCCATAATTATGGTAGTCAATAAAAAGTGCATGAAATGCAAGAGAAAGGAATAGAAAGCGGAATCCTTAGATTTAGAGGTCACATTACAAGATGCATTTGGCACCAATTTTTCCTAAACTCCTTCTGGAGTGCAATTGCAGAAGAATTTAAAATGTGCATTAGAATCGTGAACTCATTCACCGACATATCAAAATATTCCCTACCTAATCGCAATTTAATTATCTTACCCGTATGATTAATCTTCGGGCCTACTTCAAGTGAAGCGTGCATAAGAATTCGAGAATGATCTCTCTAAATTCTAGTTCTAAGATCTTGAAGAACTTTTTCCATGCCGGTTGGTTGACCCATCCTCTGAGTTCCTCCTCAAACACAATAGTCCCCATGAAATCCCAATCAAGGTGATGGGTTAGGAAAAATCTTTTGTTGGCAAGATTCTCAAACCTTGCTCGGGAGATGTTATCTGTGAATTGCACGAATGGGTGGTTTCTATCAAAGAAACCAAAGGGGCAGCCGGAGGAGGGATTTGTGATGAAGAACTCCCACTCTTAGGATGTTTGGTTGGGATTTGGGTGGGAGTTCTCTTCTTAGAAGCATTCTTCTTTAGTGCCATTGATAAGAGAAAGAAGAATGGATAGAAAAAGAATGAAAGGAATAGAGACGAGAGAAAAAGAATATGGGAAGAAAGGGAAATAATGTGTGTAAGCAAAGAAGGGAGAAGGGGGGACAAGAAGTTATGAGATATTAGAGAAAAAAGAGAAGAAAGGATGGACGGCTAGGGTTTTGTGAAGAATGGGAGAGAGAAATTATGAGGGGATTTAAATATCATGTGATTTTTGAGTCCACACGAGAAGGTCACATGAGCGTGTGACTCCCCATGTGGCATTACTTGCATATCAGTGTTTGAGTCACACAAGAGGGATACGAGCGTGTCACCTCCCCTTGTTTGATGGATGAGGATACGCGAGTGTTAGGTGATCTTACACGGGAGGGGCACACGGGCATGTGACTCCCCGTGTGTTATGCATTAGATTCGGGTGGTAATGGCAAGTCCACACGAGAGGGGACAAAGGCATGTCACCTACCCATGTGGCATGTGAACCCTCTCAGCTAATTTCCTATATTCTACACGGGAAGGTCACACGACCGTGTGGCTTCCCATGTGGTGTAGAATTTTAGGTTAATCCCTCATTCTGCCTTTGCGTGTAATTATGAAATCAACTCCTTTATTCCTCATTCACTCATCGTAATGTTTACAAATCAAATAAACCATACAAACATGCATAAAACTCAATTGAAATTCGAAAGAAATTGAATTGAATTGATAAAAAACATAAAAAAAACTAACCAATATTAAGACAAATCGACTTTAAACCCTAAACAAAAACTAAGACCAATAAACTAACTAGCAAAACTAGTTTAGTACTAGTACTAAAAGATCAAAAATCTATTCTAATGGCTTCTTTGGTTGCCCTCTCCCTCTCTTAACCTTAGGGGGTTGTTGAACTTTCTTTGGACATCCTCATCCCCTCTTAGGTGTTGAGATAACACGAACTAGCTTCCTGGGACAACCCCGAGGTTTTGGAGTAGGTGGGGATGTTGCTTTACCTTCCTAATCACTAGGTTTACTAGGATCACTCTCTATACTTGCATCAAAATTTGCATCCTCATCCGTGGTGTAATCTTCTATAAGGATATCTTTCTTGGAAAGCTCTTTCACGATGCTTATTCTCCACTATTTCATCCAAGGTGTAAACTGGTTCATCGATTTTAGGGTATGGCCTTTGATAAGCTAATATGGCAGTAAACTCCTTGGGTCTTGGATCCCATGGCCTCCTTTTCTTATAGAATGGTATCCATCTTCTAGGAGATGATGAGCGAGGTAATGGAAAATCCCACTTCACAATCTTATTTGGGTGTGGTATGGATGATCGTATCTACACCTAGATTTAAGTGGTGATGGTGAAGGTGAAGGTGAAGGTGAAGAAGGAACATAATGAACTATATTTTCTTGAGTGCTCATGGTTAATGGAGAGAGGAAGAATGAAAAATAGTGTAGGGATAATAGAAGACGTCCTATTAATAGAGCAACTCCTAAGAATTATAGTCCTAATTGGGTTGATAATGCTTATTGGAATAATATCAGGATTCTAGTAAAACTAAACTCTTATTCCTTAAAGAAAAGGAGAATAAAGACAACTTTAATACAACAACTAAATTAATCCTAATTAACTAGGACTTTAACACCTGATGGGCCTTAATTAAGCTAAGATGGTTCAAACACCATGAAAGGCTAAACTAAAACCCAATGGGCTTAAATTCTTATTCCTAAAACAAAAGAAAGAGAGAATAATAATAATAGAAACATGATAAAACAAGAATGAAAATAATAGTAAAATAAATCAAAAAGGAAATAGTAGGTTGCCCCATACCTAGTGCTTCTTTAACGTCCTGTTAGCTAGAAATTCATACCAACTCACCTTGATTCGAGAAGTTGTAACACTTCTTTTTCTGACTCAAACTCTCCTCTAAAATATGGTTTTAACCTATGACCATTAACTTTATAATCCCCTTTTTTAGGATGAGTTAATTCAATTGTCCCATATGGAAACACTTACTTAATAACAAATATGCCTGACCAACGTGACTTTAACTTACTTGAAAAAAGTCGAAGTCTTGAGTTAAATAAAAGCACCTGATCTCCAACTTGAAACCCTCTCCTTGGCTTAATCCTAGCATCATGCCACCTCTTCGTGCGCTCCTTGGTTAGACGGGCATTCTCATATGCATGCAGCCTCCATTCATCCAATTCATTAAACTTCAATTTTCTCTTCAAACCTGCACTAGCTAGATCAATCTTAACTTATTTAATTGCCCAAAAAGCTTTGTGCTCAATTTCAATAGGTAGATGACAAGATTTTCCATAGACTAATCTATAAGGTGTAATCCTTAGGGTTATTTTGAACGCAGTCCTATATGCCCACATAGCATCATCCAGTTTAATGGACCAGTCATTCCTAGATTGATCTACAATTTTCTTAAGGATTCTTTTCAACTCTCTATTGGTACTCTCTACTTGAACATTAATTTGAGGGTGATAAGAGGTGGCAAATTTATGCGTGACTCCCACCCTTTTTAATACTTTTTCTAGCTGAGAATTATAAAAGTGCGTACTCCTATCATTAATAATGGCCTTCTTCTATATGCAAAGGTCCCGTAGGGGCGTGTGAATGTAGTCTTCTCCTAGTCCTCAAGTGCTATTAGAATTTAAAAATATCTCGATAAACCATCCAGAAAATAGTAGTACTCATGCCTTAACAATCTCTCTAGCATTTGATCAATGAATGGTAAAGGGAAATGATATTTTCTCATGGTATTATTTAGCTTCCTATAATCGATGCACAATCTCCATCTTGTTATAGCTCTTGTTGGGATAAGCTCATAATTTTCATTTACCACAACTATCATGCCTCCCTTCTTTGGCACTACTTGTACTAGGCTTACCCAAGAATTGTCCAAAATGGGATAGATAATCCTGACATCAAGAAGTTTAATCACCTCCTTCTTCACTACTTTCTTCATGTTAGGATTGAGACGCCTTTGAGGTTGCACCATTATTTTGAACTATTCTTCCATGAGAATCTTATGTGTGCAAAAAGAAGGATTGATTCCCTTTATATCTGCAATCTTCCAAGCTATTGCCCTCTGCCTCCTTCTCAAGACTTCCAATAACTTAGCCTTCTAATCATGCAGTAATGCAGAACTAATTTTTATTAGTAGCTTGGATCCTTCCATTAGAAAGGTTTACTCTAAGTGTTTCGGAAGCTGCTTGAGTTCCAAAGGAGGATCTTCAATTGAAGGCTTCATCCTTTCCTCGTCGAGCATCTCTATTGGATCGAAAAACTACTTTCTCATGGGCCTTGCTGCCTCAAGGCAGGCTAGGTGCTCCAAAGCTCCTGTCATCTCACATTTCTCCTATTCCTGTACCAAATATAACTCCAAAGGATCTTTAGCAATAATGATGTTCAACTCTATCATTACTAACATCCATGTGATCGAGTACAAGCAGATGTTTCATGGTGTTAGATATCTGAAACGTCACTTGCTCTTCCCCTACCCTAAGAATGAGCTTACCATCATGAACATCAATGATGGCCTTAGCCGTAGCAAGGAAGGGTCTTTCTAAAATAAGAGAGACATCAACAGATTCATCCATATCCATAACTACAAAATCCATAGGAAAAATAAACTCATGAACCTTAACCAACAAGCCCTCAATGATACTCCTAGGGTATACAACAGATTTATTAGCCAATTGAATGCTCACAAGTGTTGGTTTAGGTTCTCCCAGCCCTAATTTCTTGAACAAATTATAAGGCATAATACTAATATTAACCCCCAAATCAGCATGCATTATCAACATTTAGATTACTAATAAAGCAAGGAATAGTAAAACTTCCTAGGTCTTTTAGTTTCTTTGGTAGTCTTCTTCAAATGATCATTGAACTCTTTTTCGACAATTGCACCATTGATACTTCATCGAGCTTCCTCTTGTTAGAGAGGAGTTCCTTGAAGAATTTAACATACTTGGGCATCTACGATAGAGCTTCCACAAAAGGTATGTTAATATGAAATCGCTTAAAAAATTCAAGAAACTTACTAAACTATGCATCCAGTTTATCCTTCTGAAGGCAGACTGGGAATGGTATTCTAGGTTGATATTCCTTCATAAAAAGGGTAGGCTTGGGTGTTACTTCTAATTTATCCTCGACTTCAGCTTGTGTACCCTCTTTTTCATCATCAACCTTCTCAGTTATAGTGGATTTTTTATCTACTTCATTCAGCCTAGTCTTTAGCTCTTTACCACTACGTAATATGATAACCTTAAGCTGCTCCTTAGGGTTAGCTTCTGTGTTGTTTGGCAAACTTCCTTGAGGTCTTTCACTCAAAAGCTTTGCGCTCTACTCTACTTGATTTTCCAAATTCTAAATTGAAGCTTGCTGGTTTCTAAGAGTAGTCTCAGTAATCCAAAACATTGTTTCAAACACCGATATGAACTTCTCCATCATCTCCTTTAGATGACTCATTCTAGGAGGAACCTACTGCTGGTTTTGCCACTGAAAGCCTGGGGGTGGAGGTCTTTATTAATTCTGATTCCCCTAAGAGAAATTCAGATGATTTCTCCACCCTAGGTTATAGGTATTGTTATAAGGGTTATTCTACTACCTAAGAGCATTTCCCACATAATCAACTTGCTTCGGCTTAGTGAATGTATTGTCATTTTGGCAATGTTGACTTTGATGACCATCCCCACACCAATCACAAGTCACAACTTGTGCTTGTCTTCCAAATGAAGAAAGAGTAGAAGCATCCATCTTTCTACTCATGGATTCCACTCCTTTTGACTCGAACTTGCTCTCTTGGATTCTGCCACTGGTAGTTCGTGACTGCCATATCCTCAATAAGATCCATAGCTAGCTCAAGTGTCTTATTGTTTAGAGATCCACCTGGTGCAACATTAATAAACTATTTACTTGCGTAATTTAGTCCATTAAAGAATGTCTGAATTTACAGCCATAAAGGTAAACCATGGTTTGGACAGCTCCTCAGTAAATCCTTAAAATGTTCCTAGCATTCATACAAAGTCTCATTCTCTTGCTGAAGAAACTCTGCTATGTCATTCCTCAACTTGACTGTCTTAGAAGGTGGAAAGTATCTCTAAGAATTTTTTGGCCAGCTGATTCTAGGTTATAAATTTCCCAGCTGGGAATGATTTCAACCACTTCTTTGGCTTATCCCTTAATGAGAAAGGGAATAGCCTCAACCAAATAGCATCATTTGATACCCCATTAATCTTAAAGGTATCGCAAATCTCTAGAAAATCATCCAAATGGATGTTTAGATCCTCGTTGGGCAAACCATCAAACATGCAATTATTTTACAACATCTAAATAATGTTGGGCTTGATCTCAAAGTTTTTTTCTGCAATATTCAGCCTCATAATACTCGATGTAGCCCCATTAAGAGTTGGTCATGCATACTCTTGCATGGTTCTCTGCCTAGGTGGAGCTGCCATTCTACACTATTCCTCTTTGTGGTTTGAGTCTCCTTCTTGATTCTGATTTTGTAACTCCTCCATCGTTTCAGGTAAAGCTCAATCTCGTTCTTCTCCTTGCTGCTCCCTCAAAGTTCTTTCTAACTTTGATTCGTAAGCGAATAGTTTCATCAAACTAGCTCGGGTCATACATAGATTCAGGTACCCAAAGAAAATACAAACACAACAAATATAAATTAAATAAAAAGTAAATCACTAAGTCACTAGCTTTTAAATTACTAATAATATCACAATAAAACAAGGTCCCCAGCAACAACTCCAAAATTTGATGTGCGCTATCCGCACACGGCAAAGTACACCAATTGTATCAAGTAATATAATAATGAATAAGAGTATCTTTCCACTAGGGACCTAATTGTGAGTACTACTTCAATCCTATACTAATTTTTAGCAACCAAAATTTTATTTGGGTGTAGTAATATTTGAAAATAAAACAATCTTGAACTCCTATAAAACAACCCTAAGAATTCGCTTAAATAGTGTGCTTTTTAGGAATGACACGGGTGCCACACAGGTACCACACGACCGTGTGGTGTCTTTGACCAAAAATCATTCTTGAAGATATTCTCTATCCATACGGGTAGACCACATGGGTGTGTCCTCTTTCCATGTCATTTCTTGAGCAATCTACCATTTTTATCAAACCACACGGAAAGGCCACAGGGGGGTGTGCCTCTTTTGTCATGCAAGCCATCATTCTGCCATTTTTCACCCTTCACACGGAAAAGTGACACGGGCAGCTTCTTCCCGTTTCATGCCCGTGTGACACTTTTATCCTTGATGGTAGGTGCTCCTTAGCCGATTTTTCTTGCACTTTGAAACTAAAACTTCCTCTCATCAAGCAAGCTTGCAAAATACCTAAAAAGAAATTGAAAATAAAGTCTAGCAAACAAATTAAACTCAATTTAAGGTAAAAATGAGGTAAAACAAGCTTCAAAAGTAAGTGCTAGTAGCACTTATCAAAGGTTCATCTAAAGCAATATGTAACTATCATGGGAACTACTCAATTGAGTAGGACATAAATTGTCAAGTTGTTTGTATTGTCACTAGAAAGACCTGCTATAAACTAGTATCATGGTTTGGAAAAATCTGCCAAAGCCAAAATGGCGTGATTTTTTTAACTCATTTGTTAAATAATATGATTATAATACTCAGTTGGAGGTGTCAATCAGAGATCTTGAGTCTACTAAGCAAAAACCAAATGAGTCCTTTGATTTCTTGACCAGGTGGACGAATAAGGTGGGATTGATGAAGAATAAGCCCTCTGAAAAGGACCAAGTTCGTATGGTGGTCCAAAATATTCTTCCTGGTTGGGTCGAAAGACTTCAGATGATGAACCTGAAGACTTTCATGGACCTATATGATGATGGGCTTTAGGTCAAAGAAATCTAAAACGATAAGAGAAAGACTGTGTGAACTGACGGAAGGTTGAATTATTAAGCTGGAGGGAGTGAGACGTTAGATGTAATTGTTGTCCAGCAACTGAGAAAGTTCTCCAACTTTAGGTAACCTCTCTCAAAGATCTTTAAGAGGTTAGTGCAGAATGGCATGCTCCAACCAAATTAAGTGTCCATGACCACTCCTGACTTCAATGAAGAACAGGTCATGAACTCTTTCGAAGACATATCCCGACTCGAGCCAGAGCTAGAGACTAACCAAATAGCCCATAAAGAACTTCATTGAGCTAGGGGCATCACTATCTGTAGTGTTCCATCACCTAAATTAGAGCAGGAAACTTAAGCCCTAATTGCCTAAGAATGGTCCTAAACCTCACAATGGTCAGTATGGTGAGTATCACCAGATTTTCAGGCATATGACAGACTAGTGCAACCGTCTTAAGCACGAGATTCAAGACTTGATTGACTATGGAGAATAGCAAGTTGAGAAACTTCCTCGGTATGAATTTGATGACCTATTGGGACAGTCTTCGGGCAAATTTAATTTTAAGGTCCGCTATCTGAAGCCTTCTTCCTTGACATTCGAATTAAGGATATTATGCCAAGTGGCTGGGGGTCAGATGATGATTAGACGACTTGTGAGCCTTGTCTTTTGGAGGTCTGGAAAAAGGGTGAAAAGGAGTCGGATATGGCCATAAAAATCTAGTACAACTCTCGAGATAAGTGTGAAGTCCAAGACGCTAGGGCCAAACATATTTGGGCAGACCTTAGCTTTGACAAAGAAGCCAAGTCAATGGGTAAAGATGCGAGGGTTCAAGAACTAAAGCAGGCCGAGAAAGCTCATAAAAGAGACAATGGGTTACTAGAGCAGCTGAAGAAAGAGAAAAAGAAACCTGACATCTAGGAGCTGCTGATGCCCTTATCGGATCATAGAAAGGCTCTAATCTAAGCCTTGTTTAGTATAAGTATTAGCACGGTGACTACCCCTAAGGAAATGATAAAAATGGTAACTGACAAGACTACCGAGATGATCACTTTCTTGGACAAGGACTTACCACTTGAAGGAAGAGACCACAACAAGGCTCTTTATATAGCAGCAGAGGTCAAAGGGAAAAGGACGCCATTGTATGATGGTAGATGTTGGGTCGGTCATCAATGTGTGTCCTTCTTGCATACTCCCTAAGCTCGGGATGACTGCAAAAGATTTGAAACCATCAGATATGGTGACAAAAGCCTATGATGAAACAAAAAGAGACATGGAAGGAACATTCTCAGCACTTATGAAAATATGCCCTATCAAATCCTAGGTGTGGTTCACTGTCTTGGACATCTTAGTGACTTTTGCACTGTTATTAGGAAGGCCACGGTTCCATGCCCAAAAAGGAGTTCCTTCTACTGTGCATCAAAAGGTAATGTTTCCTCATGAAAGCCTAGAATGGGGCTAGGAAAGAACCAGTAGGGTATCATAGAGCTACCAGATTTTAAAGGACAAAAGATTCAACACGGGCCGGGTTATATAAGGATAAAGATGAGGACAAACCAAAGGATAAGACTCTAAAAGATGTATTTATCCAGAAGTAAAAGCCCTATTCTAGGGAGCCTACACCTATTATAGTAGCTGAAAATAAGGTGCCGGGATTTAAGATATTCAAGAATCTGATCATCAAAGTGATGGTCGAGTTGAGCATTCAGGAAGTCCATGAGACGGTCACCACCAAGGTTGAGGAGTTGAATCTGGAAGAGTTCACTACTTTGCCTAAGAAGTTGAGTCAACAAGAACTAGCTACTTTGATAGAGGAGCATATTATCAATGTACTTTTTGATGATGTAATAATGTCTGACCTTTATAAGGATGATGTTTCTTTTATTTCTAAGATTAATAATATGAAAAATAATTTTGCTTACTTGTTTGATGTTTTTCTTGATGGTAATGTGCATCTTGATAATCATGACATGTGCATATTTGATATTAATTCCATACAAATTAATTCATTTAATTTAGGCATAAATGAAAATCTAAGGAACATTGCGATAGCTCATGATATAAAACTTGAGGAAAGAAGAGCATTAGAAAAAATGTTGGAAAAAGAAAAGAGGTATTTACTTAGTCTTATGACAATATGCTAGGGTTAGATAGAAAATAGTAGAGCACCAAATTCCAACCTATCTGCACATCAAGCAAATTAAGTAGAAGATGAGAAGGCTAAGATTAGAGTGGGCAGAGAAGATTCAGGAAGAAATCGCTAAGCATATAAAAGCTAATTTTCTTGAGGTGGTTGACTATCTTGAATGGTTAGCAAACAACGTTCCAGTCTCAAAGAAGGATGGTAAGGTTAGAGTGTGCAGGGATTATTGGGATCTAAACAAGGCATGCCCTAAGGACGATTTTCCTCTTCCTCACATAGACATGATAGTTGATAGTGCCGCTTCAAGTGCGATGTACTCTTTCACTAATAGTTTCTCCGGGTACAACCAGATCATGATGGTAGTAGTAGACAAGCTGAAGACGCCGTTCATTACCTAATAGGGGTCATACTAGTATAAGGTTTGCCTTTGGACTAAAGAATGCGGGAGCAACTTATCAAAGAGTAGCCACTACCTTATTTCACGACATAATGCACAAGGAGGTGAAGGTGTATGTAGATGATATGATGGTAAAGTCTGAAATAAGGATAGTGGATTTCCAAGCTCTTGATAAGTTCTTAGGATGAGTGGAAAGGTATAACTTATGGCTCAATCTAAAGAAAAGTATATCTGGATTAACGTCAGGAAAGCTGCTGGGGCATATAGTGAGTTAACAAAGAATATAAATTGATCCGGGAAAAGTTAAGTTTATTCAAGAGATGTCAACACCAAAGACAGAGAAAGAAGTCAGAGGATTTCTAGGATGTCTTTAATACGTCAGCAGGTTCATTTCCAAGCTCATAATGGTTTGTGGTCCTATACTTAAGCTTTTAAGGAAACGCCAACTCATTATGTGGGATAAACATTGTTAGAAAGCCTTTGATAGGATTAAAGAGTTCCAACGAAGCCACCAATACTAAAGCCGTCGAAGGATGGAAAACCATTGATTCTATACTTAGCCTTGGAAGAGGAAGCCATATGGGTGATGGTAACACAATGTGGGCCTAATGACATGGATCATGCAGTCTATTATCTCACTAAGAAGTTGATGCCTTATGAGTCAAAGTATAACCTCGTAAAGAAGACGTCTAGCTATGATATGGGCCACCAAAAAGTTGAGACATTATTTCTAGTCTTATAGGGTGCAAGCAGTTTCAAAAATAAACCTGTTGAAATACATTTTCAAAGCTCTATCTCTTATAGGAAAGCTGGCCAGATGATTAATGCTCCTAAAAGAATTCGACATCGAGTATGTCACCAAGTAGGTAGTCAAGGATAAGGCTGTACCAGAGTTTTTAGCTCAAAATGTGATTGAAGAAGATGACCATTAGGATTTAGAGTTCCCTGATGAGAATTGATAGGCAATCAAAATTCAAGAGTGGAAGATGTACTTTGATAGAGCCATAAATGTGAGAGGTACAGGGTTAGGAATAGTTATGATCACATCGAAAGGAGAAATGCTACCAATGGACAAGATATTGGACTTTAAACTTACCAATAACATGGCAGAGTCTGAAGCATGTTTATGAGGATTAGAAGCGGTCATGGTAGCATGAGCGAAACAATTGATGTTCTATGGGGATTCCATGTTATTGATCCAACAAGCCATTGAGGAATGGAATGTGAAAGAAGAAAGGTTAAAGCCATATGTCAACTACCTCAAGACTTTAGTTTGCAATTTTTCTAAGTGTTCGTTCATACACTTGCCGCGAGATGAGAACCAGATGGCGGATACACTAGCTACCTTATTGTCAATGTGGGACAACCCTTTGCAACGTCCAATAAAGCTGTTGGTTATCATGAAGTCAACAGCACCCTGTTATCAAGGAGATGGGATAATACAAGTCCATATGGAACTAGAAGAGAAGCCTTGGTTTTACGATCTAAAGTGGTTTATAGAAGACAAGGTATATCTTGAGGAAGCAACTGCGAATGATAGGTATATGTTGCAGACACATACTAGAAATTACCTCAGCTATGAAGGAGTGTTGTATAGAAGAATAGCTTCAGGTGTCCAACTCTGATGTGTTACTAAGTCAAAAGCACAGGTAGTGATGAAAGAGATGCACAAAGGAGTGTGCGGGCCTGATATGAATGTCATAGTGTTAACCATAAAGGTTATGCGTCAAGGTTATTACTGGTTAACAATGAAAAAAGATTGTATAGATCTGGTAAGGAAATGCCATGAGTGCTAGTTTTACAACGATCTGAGTCATGTACCTCCGACCGAGTTACATAATTTGACATCTCCACAGTCTTTTGTAGCTTGAGGAATCAGCATCATGAGAGAGATAATGGTGTACAGTTCATTACTATGGTGTACAGTCTTTTGTAGTAGCAATCGATTATTTCTCCAAATATGTCGAGGCTGAGTCATTCATTACTATGGGGGAAAAACAAATTGCTAGGTTTATAGAGAGGAATTTGATATGCAAATATAGATTCGTACATCACGTTGTGATAGATAATGGTGTACAGTTCATGGGCGAAACAACGGACATGTTAAGTATGGCAACTAGAAAATAAAGGGCGGCTTAGGTATAATAGAAAAAATAGAAAATAATCAAAATGGGCTGGTCAGGTAAAAATTATGGCAATGAGAGAAAATAATCAACTAGAAAATTTAAAAGGACTGGCTGATGGCAGAAGTTGTATCATGAAAAATCAAAATGTACCATTTGGGGCTCTAATGAATAAGTATTTTAAAATTATTATTAAACATATATATGTCTGTTTATTATCTTGCGCACTAACTAAAAACAAAAACTAAGCTAAAGTCTTAAGCAAAATAAATGAGATATAAAATATAAGCATATTTTCATCTTCTCCTCTTCTTTGCATTTGCATTTGCATTTTTAGAATCAGCAGCTAGCTCTCGAGTCTCTTGAACCTCACAAGTCCACGAGAAGTGGTAATCTGAAGCTCGACCCAAGCTTTGTAGTTATCATTTGTGATCAGATCGCCTTCAAAGTCAAGGTTGCGCTCTATGTCTCGGCGAGGCTAGAGTGTCTCCATCTTATCTAGAAAATATCGTTTCAATGGGAAGCATTCAAATTCAGGAGGGAATTCTATAATCTGCTGCTTCTGCCCATACTAGCAGTAAAGTCTCGAAGGCATGTAGAAGGTGGACGATCGCATTCTAGGTAAGGGAACACAATCCTCGTACACCATAACTATGACATGCTTGATTCTCCACTAGAGGCAGGTCCAATGCATAAGTGTGTTTGGAATGCCATTCATCCAAGAAATCTAGCAACATGGTCCCGCAGGGTAACAACTGATCAAACTTGCATGTGCTTTGGCTCGTATTTATCAATGTTCCTCGGGATGGTCAATATTTGGAGCTTTTTGCATAACCAAATCTGCAAAATAATAAAAAAGAAAAGAAAAAGAGAAAGCTAAGTTGGAAATCTGAAAGGGCGGCTTAGGTAAAAGTAAAGGCAAAGATAATAAAAGAAAGAAAAGAGATATATGGTTGTACACCTATAAGAGGATGAGGCTACCGCCAAACTGTTGATAGATTTTATACATGTTTAACCCAATGATGGTTTCAACTAGGATAATGGAAATAGGATCTACTCCATGCTCCACTTGATTAATAATGCCAACAATCCTGATATCTCCCCCTCCTTAAAGAGAAATTAGCAAAAACTGGGCATAAAGGCAAAAGCCCAGCATCTGAATCCAAGCAGGTGTCCCTCTTTCTTTCTTCTTACAATAAGAGATTAGAGAAGTAAGAGTAATGTGCTCACCAACAGAATGGAAAAGTGCTTCGGTTGGGGGCATGTCAAATAGTTCCACCAGTTTGCCAAGAAAAGGATCATCAAGCCTTGGCAAAGCAATTAGATGAAAAGAATCCATAGGGCCTCCAAGGATGGCAAAGAACTCTCTAATCATAGGGTACAACTCTTGCCTCATTGAATCTAAAAACATGGTCTCTTAGACACCAAAAGTTGACAATATAATGAAGAAACCCATAATTAAGCTAGATGTCTTGCATGACTTTAAAGGATGAAAGATGAAATCTTTCAAGTTTAATCCAATCATCACTAGTGAGGTTTTAAGAAAGGTTTGTCGGCTTTTGGTACTTTTTTGAGACATGTTTTTTTGACTTTAGAGGAAGGAAGTCACGTATGGGGAAGTATGAGGGGTACACGTGTATTTAAAGGCCTGAAATTAGTGTTTTATTCATATTTTGCAGCTACATATTTGAATCGGTTGAGCACATAGCCGAATTTGCCGTGTGACATCATCTTATGCTTTTTGGCTTTTCGAGGGTTTTTCGAGCGTTTTCTTGGGCCTTTATCACGTGTAAGTCTAAAATGTGAAAAATGGAAAAGAAATTGAGAGCAAAAAAGGGATTTAAACACTGAAAGTGCAGAATTTTAAATATCTCTGAAAAATCCAAAGTTTACAAAAGGAAAAATAGCAAAAGAGTAGAAGTACAAACAATGACAGAAAAATCAAAAGCCGGGGTTCTCTCCCGAATCCCCCATCCCATCGTCTAAATCAGTGTCCATCCCTTGAGTCCGTAAGGTAGATAGCTGAAGCATCAAAGTACCGATCTTGCGCTGTTAGGCATCAATTTGACGCTGCCAGCCGTCCACCTGCCCTTGCAAGCTCTCATGGTCCTTCTGACAAAATCCTAGAAGGAGATTAGTTAGTACATGCATACATACATACATTTTTCATTTCATAAATCATTTTCTTACCCGACAATCTTCGCCAAGGATGAAGAACTACCTCCTTGCAGCATCGACCAATCGATGCACGTGCTAGAACTAGTCTCTCTGAATTTTTGTGATTACTCTTACGTGTTACTAACATTTCATGGAAAAAGAGATGTGAAAATATAAAGGAGAATGCCACTTATATATGTACAAGTACACAAAGTAAATTTTGATCGAAGGTAGTGCTCCATGCCGAGCTGGTGCTCTATTGCACCACAAGGACTCTAATACGAGACCATCGGGTTTGGAAGGAATGGGATACTTCCCGGAAACATGTCTAATGTGGTCGTAGGAGGTGCTTCGGATGCAACACCAGTAGAGGAGCCCGAGATGTGGGAAGGACTAAAGCGCAGGGCAGACTGCCCCTTTGTCGGCTCCAAAGCAATAGGAGTACGTCGGATAATTACAGACAAGGTAGTTGGATAAATGAGCAAGATAGAAAAGAATAAAGACTCAATAAGAAGAAATACCTGAGCCATGGTGTTGTCATCAAAAGGCATGAGCCCTAATAGCTGGGGAATGAAAGAAGCATAATGCATCCTCCGGGACTAGATGGTGAGATCTTCAGGCTTATCATATCCCACCAAGTTCATTGCTAGCTCCTCTCCGGCAAGATCGGTTGCCCATAACATAGAGAGGGGTGGATACATGGGGACTTGGTGTCTGTTAGGCCCCTACTCCTGTCTATAGATCCTCTCGCCCAAGTACCATGCTCGATAGGCAGGTTCGGCCAACATAATCCTCTTATGGCCGAGGTTAGCCGAAGATAGCTTTTAAAGATCCTAATGTCGGTGCACCCCGAGCTAATCACTATAAATTTGTAAATAAAAAAGGTAGTGACTAATATGTATAAATATAAATGGAACTAATGAATTCTTATTACCTTGTCCTCGGCCAGGGAGTTGATCCATATGCAGTGCAAATGGACATATGCCCACTCCAAAGGGACACTCCTAGTCAAGCCCCAGCAGCTCAAGCGCGGGAAACCCCGAGAAGTGCTGATGGGTTGTGAGCCCACCAAGAGTCCAATCTCCAAGGCCCAGACTTGCAAAACAAAAGTTAGCAGTTGTATTACAAAGAGAGCAGAAATAAAGAAAGCAAGGTAGAACTTACACGCACGGCATGACAAAAGCCGCAAATCCTCTTACTCCCATGGATGGTGATGTCCATCTACTAGTACAAGTAAGCAAGAGCCGCAGCGAGTGTTCTTACACGTCGGTAAGAACCCGAGCAAATCTATAATATAATGCTCCCAAACATCTAAACGCTGGTCGTGAATCACATCGTCGAAGGGCACAGGGATACTTGTGAAGTCGATCCTTGTGATGGCAACAAAAGAGATAGGAGACAATGTCAACTCACCGACTAGAGTGTGTAAGGTGTGAGTAGTATCCATCCATCTCTCGAGAAGGGAGTATATCGAAGTATGATTATTCCTGCCAGTATCCGATAGAAGCGTAGCCACAAATCAATAAAATCCAATGTCACTGATTCTAGCTTGGACAGAGCTTAGGAGCTCGTCAAACCACTCACAGGCCGTATAGAAATTTCCAGCGAACCGGATCAATACAACATCACTCTGAAAAAAGGGTGCAAATGCATGTATGTAAACACAATGCACACACAAAATATTCCAAATAAGTAAGTATATAACTAATTTATTATTATTTTACGCATACCTTACATAATGAATCTAATAGCTTTGATAGGTATAATAATAGTATTTTTAGGAGCTACTCTAGCTCTTGCTCAAAAAGATATTAAGAGAAGTTTAGCCTAAAACACCATAAAAATCAGTTTCAGCCCGTGCGCGATTGATTTGGACAGTACAGAGATGATTGGCTCAGCATAGAGCTGAATCAACACAGCACAAAGCCGAATCGGCTCTCCACAGAGCCGATCAACCATGTGGGTTAGGGCACCATATTTTTTGCAATTGTTTCATAAAATTATGCATATTTTGCAAAAATAACTTGTATATCTAGTGCACAAGTGGTAGAAAATAAAGTTTAAAGCTAGAAAAATACCTCTCCAATGGTAAAAAACGCTCAATGAGTGTTTAATTTTGCCAAAAGAGGAATTGCTTCCCTTTTAACAAGCCTAAGGTCATTCTGGTGAGAAATTTGAGGTGAAAACTCCTAGTTTGGTGCAATCAGAGTGTATCTCGAGAATCTAAAAGACGACGCCGCCATTTTAAAACTTATTTTACAGAATTTGGTTAAGAAATAAGGAAGAAATCAAAGGAAGAGCGAAAAGGGATTTGAAAGAAAACAAAAAGGGAAATAAGATGAAGTGAATGATAAATAGGGTGGAAGGATGTATATATATCCAAAAGGGGGCAAAAATGTCATTTAGGTCCCTAACGATTTGGAACTACATTTTAGTCCTTAGATGAACAAAATACCAATACAGGTCCCTAGTAGAAGACATGGAAGATCAGTATGCATCCTAAGGCGGGAATTTTCAAAGAATTACAAGTTTCGTCCCTCATCCATCAAAATTACATTTTAGTCCCTAAGTGGGATAAGTACCTGTCTAACTTCCAAAGGACATCAATTGAGTCAGATCGCACCCTGAGGCGGGAATTTCTAACCAAAAGTACCCGAAAGTGGAAAATTACCAAATTGACCTGAAGTGGTAAATCATCTCTTAAAATGGAAAACAGCCAGAGGGAAGTCTTTGTAAAAGTAAAATCAACGGGCATAGTTTCTGAATCGACGGGCGTGGTTCCTAAATCAACAAGCATGTTCTCGAATTGACTAGCGTGACTCCCAAATCAACTAGTGTAGTTCCCAAATTAGAGGGCGTGGTTCCTAAATCAATAGGCATGGTTCCGGAGTCAATGGGCATGGTTCCCAAATTGAAGGGCGTGGCTCCCAAATTTAGGCATAGTCCTCAAAACCCAAGCGGGCGTGGTCCCCACATTAAATTAGAGCTTACAGGTCGTGGTTTCTACATCTCATCAAGATATCCTTTTTGTCGTATTATTAATACTATGATTTGTCTCAATTTATTTAATCGCATGCATGCTTATAAATTTCAACAAACCGAGGGTAGCTGTTAGCATCCATTTTTCAGATCTAGATATCAAGAAAATTACAGAAGACTAGATGATGAAAGTTACTATCTTTCTCGAGTCTCGGAAGACTAAGGAAGGGAAAATTCGAGTAAATGTTGAGAATAATTGGACTTAAAATTACTTTTCTAGAATCAATTTGGATGAATTAATAGAAAAAATCCATTTGGACATTTTTACAAGTTCAGGGACTAAATCGTCAAAATTTTTAAAACTCTTGCCTTTGGAGCTAACGGCTCTGCATACAGCCAAATTGACTCTACACATAGCCGATCGGCTTAGCATAGAGCCGAATGGCTCTACATAATGCTGATTGGCCATTTTCCAAAATCTAACACTGTTTCACGTGTATTTTTGACCTAAAATGTTAAACTTGGTAAAAAAGAAGTTTCTAGAAGGTATTTATCATTATTATTGAGATTTTTAAATATATTTCATGATAATTATTTGAATGTAAAAGATTTAATTTCTTTTTATTTGGTATTAATCTGATAAAAAGAAGAGTTAATTATAATTTACTTAAAAAATTAAATATTTATCTATTCCTCTAGGATTTCCTAAAATCCTTTACTACAAATAGAATAATATACCTTAGATATAGGGTTAGCGACATTCCTCAAGGTATTCTTAAGCTACACTTGTACATCAATATATACAGAGAGCTAGCCACTAAGAAAGAACTCTAAATTTGGAAACCTATTTAGAACGACAAAAGTTTTTTTTTTGAAATCTCAAAGCAGAACTGGATTCTTAACTAATATTTGATTCCGCAACTTCTTCATCTCTAGAGACTCGAAGATCCACATCCAATAGTGACAACCTGAGGGTTTTCTAAATTCAACACTATCAGCATCCCCATCTTTACAAATTGATTCTGTTGCCTTATGTTTTAGAAATATTATTAGGTTTTCTTTTGGTTTATTATGTTTTTATGCATTTTAAATTAATAGAATATAATTCCTTGTGAATTAACATACTTATAAACTATTGGGCATTCAATCTGATAAGATGAACTTATTGAGCATTGAATCTGATAATAAGAACATGCATAATTTTGAATATGTTAAATCTGATTAAGTCAAATGATTAAGGGTGCATGTTAGATATGTTCTTTATGTATTTTTTTATTAAAGTTGGTTTTAAGGTTCCGTGATCAAAATCTAAAAAATTACTGTTTCCATTTACTATTAATCCTATTTCCTCTTAGATTTTATTTTATTAAATATAACCTTTTTTATCTCTTTTAATTTTTTTTTGGATCCTAATCATTTTTTTGATCTTCTGTGCATGTAAAACTGACTCTGGGATGTCAAAATGCTCAACAAATCGAAGGACCACCATGGAAAATTTCCAAAGCTGATTGGCTCAGTGCAGACTCGATTCGGCTCTGCGTTAAGCCGATCGGCTGTACACCTTCCAGTCCTAATTTCTCCAATCTTTTATGTTTGTTTGAGATGTTTACATACTGTACTTAGTTTTAGGTGTTTTCTTTTGAATTTTCTTAGTTGTAGGTGGGTTAAAATAACTAGATTTACTTTCTGCACTTTATTTTTTTGTTTTATTTCGATGCATGCCAAATATATGATTGTAAGATTGTCTAATTAAAACTGGACATATAGACAGTAGACTTTAAATTTTGATCTGACATGAAAATTGTAGTCCATTAGGTAAATTAATGGTAATTGGGCTTAAACTCTAAAATCAATATAAACCTAGTGGGTTTTGCCATGTTTTAGTTAGGTTAATTAGGTCATATCAGATTTAAGATCACCTAATTGGGCCTCATTATAAAAAATAATCAATTTAGGTTTAAAGGACTGTAATTCAAAGTGTAATTTATAAACTGGGCTAGACTAGGAAGCTATGTACATAATTAACTAGTAAATTATATTAATAATTTTGAATATATGGGCTGGGATCAATAAAATTGGCTAGACTTAGATGGACCTCACATGCTGTAGTACTTGACGTGTAGAAATATAACTATTATATTTATAGGGAATAGCCCGTTAAGAATAAAATTAAAGACAAAGATACACAACTAAGGAAGTTGGCATCTAGATCCATCTCTAGATTTATGGTGTAAGCTTCCTTATAGAATCGAGAAACGTCACTCATTAGTAAAAGTGTCTCGGTGAATTACCTAGGTGGCGACTCTCATCTCCGTACTAGTCTTTGTAATTAGTTAGTATGTTCCTTATTAGGTTGAAAAGTCTTGCAGTGCCATGTTAAAGACACTTGGGTGCATGCATGAAACCGCCATCCATACATTTTAAATATTATTTTAAATTTTTTAATTATTTTTTATATTCAAGAGAGAGTGACTCTCACTCTCTTATTTTTTTTAAATAGAATTAATTTGAGCTAAATATATAAAGATTGGAGCTAAAAAATCTATAAATTTTAAAAGAATTAAATTGAGCCCGTGTGACAAGATTAGTTACTAAATTGAACTTTATTCCTAAATTTAAAAGAGGTTGATGGAGATGAGGTGGGGGAGCTGCAGTTACTATACAAAAATCAAAATGTTAAAAGAAAAATATTTTTTGAATTTCGATTTATTTAGTTAATATAAAAGTACAGTTTGTTGAACACGCACATAACATAGTAAGATTTGGATTTAAATGAACTGAAAATGACAAGTTTAAAAGTACATTTATTGAAAAAGTTATAATTCGACCTATCTTATTAGTGATACAAGTTAAGGGGCTAAAATGACTCTTTGTTGGTTTTGCATTACTGATAGATTTTATTACTGTTATTCTAAAAAATACCGATTAGAAAATAAATTTACTTGTTTAGTATTTAAATAAGATTTAATGCTGAGTAAAAGATTAGTTTATTATTTTTTATTAAAATAATTATCTAAAGTGTTATTACAATTAAAATGATTTAAAAAGAAAATGTTATAAAAGTGAAAATTTTTAGTCACTTTTCTTATAAATAATTGATAATTTTCTATAGTAATTTAATTTTCAATAATTAATATTATTAACTATATAAGATTAATTTTAAATCTAATTTAAAATTATTAATGTGGTAAATATTAATAAAAATAATTCATTAAATATAATATTTTATTATATAATTTAAGATATGAGTTACTTATATATTTAATTCCGGTATGACTTTAAACTATAAGCAAATTGATCACCGAAAAACTATTCTTTTGGTACTATTCCTTATTGACTTTCATTTGGAATATTATTAGCATCAATTATGTATTAACGGCTAAGCTACTATTTTTGTTTATATTTTGAAAGCATATGCGACCATATGATCCAAAAAATGCCATCTACTCTTTTAAATCCCAAATTTCTTTTCAATTACACTTGGCAATGAAGAGTAAGTGCAGTTAAAGATTTCATATCAGCCAGACGGCCATTGCTTGTCCCTAAATTTGGATAGAAAATATCTCGCTCCTTTATAAAATGTTAAGATAATCTTTCATTTTAGATAATCAGCATCTACTAAATAATGTTTTTTATAATTAAACTAGAATATCACATAGATAAAATGCATTAAAAAAGTATTTAATTATTAAATTATTCCAATAAATTACATTCACGTAGCTTTGGAGATTTAAAATTTAAATAATTGATAGCTGAAAAAGAATTAGTGTATCATATGTTCATCATTTCCATCCCATACAAATGTAAATTGTATATTAAAACTATAAGTGGCCATTCTATTTTTTGTTAGAATTTTCTTTCTTCCAATATATGGAATTTATTTCTTCAAAAGTTATAGTTGCACATACATGTTTACCATATGTTGACTTAAAGCATCAATTGATCTTTATTTTAATCTTTAACACTAAAATTGAGTATTACTAATTGCTTCTTTTGAGTGTATTTGGCTTAGTGCTATGGGAGTTCAAGGATTGAATAAAAAGGCGTTGAAATATTTTATAGTAATCAAAAGAGAGTGAACTGGTTGTTTACAAAAATTAATTTTAATTAAAAAAATTTACTTTGAAAAATTTGGATATTAAAACCAATATTAGCGGAAGCAATTAATCAAAACAATTGAAAAACTCTCAATATAGAATGCAAGAATAAATTACAGTATATATAGCAAGCATAAATATAACAAATATAAAAGTGTAGGAAAGAGAGATTCAAACACAAGATTAATAGTGGTTTGGCCAACTCTTTGCCTACATTCACTCTGAAGTTTCACTTGAGATTTCCACTATCAATGATCTTTTTATTGGTGCAAGATCAAACCCAAGTATTTTCAAGCTCACAGTCAAACTTCTTACAAGTGTTTTGATGACTAACACTTAAACCCAAATGTTTTTCTATAGCTAATACTCAAATTTTCAAACCCAAGTATTTTACTATAGCTAACACTCAATCCGAGTGTTTTTCAATAGCTAACACTCAAACCTTCAAACCCAAGTGTTTTATGACTCACACTCAAACCCAAGTATTTTTCGATGACTAACACTCAAACCTTCAAACTCGAGTATTTTATGGATCACACTCAAACTCTTACAATAGGATGATTTAGAGAAAAATAACTCAATAGTAAAAGGTAGAGTAAACTTACAACCCACACACAAAAGTGTTTCAATCTTACAAATGAGGAACATGAGGATTTGATAATGAATTCTATACTCAAAGATGTATGAATGTGTTTCTCACTTGTATTTGATCTTTGAAGAGCTTAACAACATTCAATTTCATGTTTCAAGTGAGTATTTATAATGTCTTTCCTCTATATAACCGTTACAAAAGTTAGTTAGGTTAAATCTTCTCTAACAGCTATAAAATCATCATTGAATGCATTGTCAGTGTGAATTTTGCATTCAAGAAATTCTTATTACGGTCGTACCAAATATGACCGTTGGAGAGTCGCAGTTGTGATCTAGGTCGTGATCTCTACTAGACTGTTTTTACTATTTCCATGGTCGTGATTTTCATATCGTGAGCACGATTAATTAAAAATTCAATATCATGAGCTCTATAACTCCAAATAATGAACCATTTTTTTTGAAACTTTCATGAGTCTATTACAACTTCTTAGTTTTGACCAACGTAAAAAACAATCGTCTTTATACTCCAACAAATTAAAACATTTTATTTCTCATCTTAGCATGAAACTTCAGACATGCTTCAATATTTTAGTTGTTGTGTCTTCCATATACCTCGGATTAATGTAAAATATTTTTTATATAAAACTAGACTTCCATAGCTATAAATTTTAAGCAATGTTAAAAATCCTCTTATAGCAATAGTACCACTAATTCAAATTGACCTCTTAAGCTGTAATCTAATCTAATAGCTTGAGCATAATTCACTCAAATTTAAAACTTATTTTTCTAGCTCTAAAAATTATTTCAATTTTTGTTCCTGAAACTAAAATGATATTGTTATCCATCCATGTATGGTTTTCCCTTATAAACTCTTCCAAGTTGTACAGTTTATTTTTCAAACTTCAGCTAGCTGATTTTATTCTATAGAGATCATGCTTGTTCACTTGAGTTTCTTTACTCCACATGCTCTTTGCACTGCCCTTATATATTTTATCACTCTTCCTATCTTTATTACATTATAATTTTATCTTGATGTTTATATTGACTCAAGTCTTCAAGTTTTTAACTCTTGAATCAATATTCATGCTTATGTCTTCATCTTCATCTTGCATACTCCAAACATTGACATATATTTGCTTCATTGCATCAATGGCAATTAAAGAATAGCTAATAACAACAACAATACTAAACAAGATTGTTAGTAATAATAATATTTTGCATCATCAAAAGCACATATGAAATCTTAAGGTCAACAGCCCTTAAGCTTTTCAAGATAGGTTTCTAAGAACCTTAAAAGTGCGAGGACACCCCAAAAGAGCGAGTGCACTTTTCATCTAGTCCAGTTGATCATCCACGTGTAAAGGATACATGGAAGCCTCATAATCTCATCAAGACACCTGGAAATCAAAGAGGCTTTTCTTTAAAAAGCACGAGGGCACTTTTGAAGTGTAAGGGAAGATCAACTTTTAAAAGAGAGTTACGTGATTGTGCTTCTAAGCACGGACAAGACAAGCATAATAGAGGTTCCAGAGCATGAGGGCAGCGTTCACATTTAATGCCAAGTCAGTGATCATTGAGCCACCATCTCATAAAGTTATGCCACGTGTCCAAAGCTATTGGAGATCTAACGACTAGAATCATAAAGCGCGAGAATGCTTTTTAGGCAGAAAGACACTTTTTGCCAAGTCATCTTATTTGCAATTAATGAGCTAAAGGCTATTAGTAACGACTAAAAAGGAGTTGGTATTGTATAAATACTTCTAATAAATTCATAGAACAAAGAGGATGTGAATTTTTTTAATGCCCAAACTCTTACAAATTTATTTCTCAACTTTCTACATTTAATTTCTTCTTTGTAAAGTGTATTGAGTTGAACTCCTTCATTCAACTAAACTTGTAAAGGGTTATTGTATTAAAGGATAAGATTAAAACACAAGGAATTAGTTATTGAGTTTCTATTAAAACTCAAGGGTTAAGGGACTTAGTGTGAGATTAAATCACTGAGGGAAAGGTTTAGTGTTAGCCTATTAAAACAACAAGTTATTGGGTGATCTTGCTAAAACCCAAGGGTCGTAATCAAAGTATTAATTATAGTAAAACACTTAAGTGTGGTCTTGAAGAGTGGACGTAGGGAGGATTATTCCCGCACCACTATAAATCTCTTGTGTCGATCTCTTTATCCCTTATACTCTAATTCTTATCTTATTATTATGTTCTAATTTAGTGCTTGATAACTTCATCTTATTTCATCGATTTGAAGTCATCAATTCAACCTGCCTTCTTGGTTCTAAGGGACAACAAGTGGTATCCAAGCTTTGTCACTCATTCTTAACCTTAATTATGAGTATAAAGATCAAATGGCAACCAATGAAGGAACTCAACACCTCAAACCATACTTTGAGGGATCTGATTATGCTTTTTAAAAATTCCAATATGGAAATATATTTCGATTCATATGGTATTGAGGTTTGAGATTATGTTGTTAAGGAATGAAAGCCTCCCACTAAAATGGGTAGAAGCTCACAAGAAAAAACATCATAAGAACAAGCAAGCGATGGCTATACTTGTGAGTTGTCTATCTAGAGAAGAATGTGAGAGAGTACAACATTGTACAATGGCACATTAAAAATTTGGCTACCTTGGAGAACTACCATGAAGGTACTAAGTAAGTTAAGTCAATGAAGATGTAAATGTATATCACCGAATATGAGATGTTCAAGATGAAGCCAACCAATTCATCACTAACAAAGCAAATAAGCTTCTCACCATCATCAACATTTGAGAAAACTTGGCAAGCATTATGAGCTTATAGATATCAACAACAAGATTCTTTAGAGAGGCTAATGTACTAGAGAGGCTAATATTGAAGAAGCTAATGAAGACATTAAAAATATTCCAATGGATGTTCTTATAGGTAAACTTCTCACCCATGAAATGTCTCTAGTTAAAGAGATTTTGATAAGGATGGAGGAAAAAGAAGGCTCTGGTACTCAAAGCCAACACAAGAGCTCAAGAGGGAAATGTTATCCTAAGTGATTATAATGACGAAGAGGGAGCTCAAAATGAAGAAGATGATGTGGTCTTGATCACCAAGCATGTAAAGAGGATTCTAAAGGCAAAGAAAAGAAGAAGCAACAAGTATTTCACCAACAAGAAACCTTCTTCTAAGTTTAGGCCAAGCAAGGACAAGAAGATGATGCTACTTGCTATAAACGTAATACGCAAGGACATATTAAACTAGATTGTCCTAAATATTTAAAGAGGAAGAAAGAAGATAAAGAGAAGAAAAAAGGCTTGAAGGCTACTTGTAGTGATGTATTCTCAACCTCCAAATGAAGAGTGATAGAGATAAGGAGGCCAATCTTTGCTTTATATGGCCAATCTTGAGGACTCGCATGAGGTATATTCCACTTCCTACTATTGTCATTCAACTTCATCTTGTTCTTCTAGTCATTCATTTAGTGATGGTCTATTGGATGATGAGGATGATCTTTTGTAAGAAATGCTTTCAAAATTGAATTTTATAAAAGCAAATGATCCAACCTTGAAAATGAACTTTAACTTTTGAATAGGGAAGTTATTTCTCTTAAAATGACCTAAGAAAATCATTAGAAGATGTCTAAGAAGAGAAATTTATTAAAGAGAATAACTCTTTAAAAAATGAAGGAACTTAGGAACTCAATCTTCAAGTTTCATAAAGAAAAATAATTTCTAGATACACTAGTTGCATCCCAAAGACCACCTCGAGTGAGACATGGACTTGGGTTCAATAGAGAATCCTCATCCACATCTTTAATTAGTAACATAACCACATTTGTGAAGGCCATTCAACATCCAAAGGATGAAAAAACTGTAAAATGAGCTACAAAGGTCAAAGCTCACACTAGATCCCTCACTCCAAAATAAAAGGGAAGGCATCACAAGTTTCTAAGGCTAAGCCAAAAGGAACCAAGCATGCAAACATGCATAGGCAAAAGAATGTTAAAGAATCTTGCTCTTATATGTGAGAAAATATGGAAAAAGTGATAATGTATAAACCTCAAGCAAAAGTGGTAAAAAAGATTAACTCTCCTCCTTTTCTTAATCCCTTTGCCACTATTGCATGAAGGTTGGCCACATAAATGTCAAATGCAAGATTAGGATGATGCATTTCTTTATAAATGACATTTTCAAGGCTAACCTCCAAGGACAAAATCTTATTTGGGTACCTAAAACCAAGTGATTTGACTTTCTTTTGTAGGTGTGTCTTAAATCCATAAGCATGAATCTTTGGCATGTTGATAGTGGATGTTCAAGGCACATGACAAAAGATAAAAGCCTTTTTATGAATGTCAAGAAATATGATAGAGGCAAAATCACATTTGGTAATGAAGCCAAGGGTAAGGTAATTAGCATTGGTTCTATTAGTAAGGATGAATGTGCTTCCATTGATGATATTTTCCTAGTTGATGGTTCAAAGCATAATTTGTTCACTATAAGTCAATTATGTGATAAAGGTAATAAAGTCATTTTTAACTCTAATAGATGCTATGTTAATACCCTAGTGGATGACAAAATAGTGTTCAAAGGAGAAAGAAGTGGTAATACCTACTCGATTTACCTACACAAAGTTGCTAATCAATCTTTCAAGTGTTTTGTCTCTATTAGTGATGAATCTTGGCTATGGCATAGAAGGCTTGGACATGCAAGCATGGAACTTCTTCAAAAATTAGCTAAAGAGGAGCTAGTAAGTGGGCTTCCTAAAGTGAAGTTCATTAAGACCTTGTGAGCCATATCAAATGGAAAAACAAGTTATCATCATCAAATCTAAGAACATTAGTACTTCTAGACCATTCCAACTACTACATATGGACTTGTTTAGACCTACTATAATAGCTACTTTGGGTGGAAAATCATTTGCATTTATTATTATTGATGACTACTCTATATTTACTTAGGTTAATTTCTTAGCTCATAAGAATGATACTTTTGATGTTTTAAAGAATTTTGCAAAAAGTGTTCAAAATGAAAAAGGCTATTTAATTTTCTCTATTACAAGTGATCATGGAAAAAAGTTTGAAAACAATCTTTTCGAATCACTTTATGATGAAATTGGTATTTCTCATCTCCAACGACACAATAACAAAATCAAGTTATAGAGAGAAAAATAGAGCACTAGTAAAAATGGCTATAACAATACTCTATAAGTATAAGCTTTCTTCTTACTTTTTGGTAGAAGTTGTTAACTCTAGTTGTTATGTTGCTAATCGCATTTTCAAAAGACCTTTTTTGAACAAAACATCTTATGAGCTTTGGAATTGAAGAAAGCTTAAGGTTTCATATTATATAGTATTTGGACGCAAATGCTACATTTGAACACCAAGGAAAATCTTAAGAAATTTGACTTCAAACCAACATATGCATTTTCTTAGGCTATTTCACATCAAATAAAGCTTATAGAGTCTCAACAAGCATACCTTAGTAGTTGATGAGTCTATGAATATTGTATTTAATAAATCAAGCAAGTTGATATTAGGAAAGGTGTTTATGTGAATGATCTTATAGGTGCATTTGTGTCAACACCCATTTTTCGAATCCATATATCGAGAGAATTATGAAAAATCCTATGATGAAAGTTACTGCATTTCTCGAGTCTCGGGAGATTGAGGATAGGCAAATCCAGGTTAGGGTTGCGAATAATTAGGCTTAAAATTACTTTTTAAGAATCAATTTGGATTCATTTGTTAAAAAAAATTAACTTTGAGGGATGAAATGACAGTTTTTACAAGTTTAGGGACCAAAGTATAAATTTGTTAATCATTTTGCTCATTAGAGCCAATCGGTTCTGCATATATCTGAATTAGCTCTACATAGAGCCAATTAGCTTAGTATAGAGCCAAATCGGATCTATAGTGCCAATTGGCTAATATTTAAAATCTGATGTCGTTTTGAGCGTATTTTGACTTTAAAATGCCAATAATTATTAAAGAGAAGGTTCTATAAGGTGTGTAATGATAATTGATAAATTTAATTGATATTTTGTTTAATTTATTCGATATTAATAACTGATAAATTTTTTTCTTCTTTTGAATTAAAAATTGATGAGTTTGTCTATTCCTTTAAGATTTTCTAAAAACTATATAAGTATCATTATAACCTAATTCTAGGGTTAACAATTCTTATTAACTTTTAGCAAATATCACTTATTAGTAAAAACACTAAAAAACCCTACGTTCTCAAATAGAGTATTTTTCGTAACTTTAGTCAGAGCTTATTAAGAAAGAACTAAGATTAGGAAAGATTTTTATTAAATGACAAAAGCTTTTCCAAATCCCAAACAACGGTGGATTCTCATATGCTCTTTAATTCAACAACCTCATCGTCTTTAGAGACTCGCATATCAGCAATCTACGGTGACAACTTGAGGGTTCCCCCACATCTAGCATCATCAACCAATCTTTCCCTTACTGGTTATTTTATGTTAATTTTATGATTTTAAAAATATGTTTAGGCTGATCTTTAAATGATTCACATAATTATATTAGGACTTCTCTTGAATTAGCATGTTTATGATTTTAGTGGATTTTAAATATGATAATATAATTTTATTGGATTCACATAAAATATTTTGTGTTTGCTAACCCTTTATTTTTCTTGTCTTTGTGCATATCACATGCACCATGCATCTCATACATTGCATGCATCATACTAATACCTTATTTAATAGCCATTTAGACTCTCCTTTGGGTTAGAAGATACAAGACGGTGAAAGGTTGGAGAGAATACCCATCTCACCAAGAATCCGCTAGAGCTTCTCGAAAGATAAAGGCATCAAGCTTCTACAACCGAGATCGAAGCTACATTTGAAATGGCCAAGAAAGAGCTAATGAGCAGGGTGTTATGATCCTCAAGAATGATGTTATAGATGATTTGAGAGGTGTGATCTAGAAGGAGCTCTAACAACTATTAGCGGGAATGGCTGCGAATCAAGCCCTGCCTATTGCCCTAGTTGCACCGGTAGCTCTTGCGGTAGCTAATCCTCCTATTGCTATCGACTTGATTGTAATAATTATTGAAATCACAACCGTTCCTAATGCTAATGCTGAAGACCCTCCTAGAAGAGGAGTGCCTCGAAACTTCTAGGATTTTGATGAATTTATATTAGACTAGACAAAAGGGGGACAACCTTACCACTAATGAAGTTGTGAGTGGCTTAAGTGTTAAGCTTGACAAGATAGATGCAAGGCATGCTAGAAATCAAAGGGTTGAACCTGACCTATGATTTGGAAGAGCTCATTTTGACGGGTAAAGACAAGCTACCTACGAAATCCAGGATGCCTAAAATGAACAAGTTTAATGGGATTAGTGATCCGAAAGTTCATCAAAAGCAATATATCACCATCATAGGAACTACCTAGCTAAGTAGGACCCAATTTGTCAAGCTATTTGTATTATCCCTAGAAGGACATGCTATATACTAGTATCATGGACTAGAAAAATTCGCCAAAGCTGAATGGCATGATTTATATAACTCTTTTATTAAGTAATAAGATTACAACACTCATTTAAAAGTGTCAATCAGGGATCTTGAGTGCACCAAGTAGAAGCCAAATGAATCCTTATCTGATTTCTTGACTAATTGAAAAAATAAGGCTGGATTGATGAAGAATAAGCCCTAAAAAATGACCAAGTACGTATAGTGGTCTGAAATGTTCTTCTAGGATGGGTCGCAAGGCTCTAAATGATGAACTTGAAGACTTTCATGGACTTATGATGATGGGCTTCAAGTCGAAGAAATAGAGAATGACAAAAGAAAGACTGTGTGAACTAGCGGAAGACCAAATTACCAGGATGGGGGGAGCAGAACCCTAGATGTGAATGCTGTCTAACAACTGAGGAAGTTCTCCAACTTCAGGCAACCTCTCTCAAAGATCTTTGAGAGGTAGTTACAAAATGGCATATGCTCCACCTAACCACCCTCAAGAACCCACTTAACCCTAATGCACTCGGTTATGAACCCAATACCTACTACAAATTCTACTAAGCACCAGGTCACCACACACATAATTGCATCCAACTCAAGCATGAAATTCAAGACCCCATTGACGCCAAAAAATTGACCCACCCAGACCAACCCAGCACTAGAGGAAACCTTTAACAAACTACAACAATACACCACCCCTGAACCAAGTGTCCATGATCACTCCTGACTTTAGTGAAGAGGAGGTTATGAAATCTTTTCAAGACATATCCCAACCCAAGCCAAAGCTAGAGCTTGAGCCAAAAAGCCCATAAAGAACCTTCATCGAACTAGGGGCACCATTGTTTGTGGTCTTCCAAGATCTAAAAAGGAGCAGAATATTCAAGCCTCAATCTCCAAAAAATGGTCCCAACCCCTATAATGACCTGTATTATGAGTATCACCAGGTTTTTGGGCATGTGACTGATCAATACTTAATAGACTGCGGGGAATGGCGAGTGGAGAAACTTTCTTAGTATGAATGTGAAAACTTACTAAGGCAGCCCTCAGGCAAGTTTGATTACAAAGTCCATTACTTCAGGCCTCCTTCAACTGACAATTAAATTAAGGATATTATGCTTAGTGGTTGGGGATCAAATGATGATGATCAAGCAACTAGGTGATTCTTGCCTTCTAGAGGTATGGAAAGAGGGTGAGAAGAAGTCAGCTATGGCTGTAGACATCTAGTACAACTTTGGGGATGAGTATGAGGTTCAAGTAGGACAAGACATCAAATCCGACAAAGAAGTTGAGCCAATGGGTAAAGGTGAATAAACTAGGGTACAAGAGCTGAAGTAATCGAAAAAGTGCCCGAAGAAGGGGACAAAGGGTTGTTAGAGCAGCTGAGAAAAGATAAGAAGATGGCCAACATATAGGAGTTGCTGATGCACTAATTAGATCACAGGAAAGGTCTAATTCAGGCCTTGTCTAGCATCATCATAAGTACAATAGCTACCCATGACGAAATGATTAAAACATAACTAATAAAACCATCGGCATGATCACTTCCTTGGATGAAGAATTACCACTAAAGGGAAGAGACCACAATAAGGCTCTCTACATTGCAGCAGAGTTAAAAAGAGAAGAGAACCTCATGTGTGATGGTGGATGACGGGTCAGCCATCAGTGTGAGTCCTTCTGGCATACTCCCTAAGCTAGAGATGACTGCGAAAGACCTAAAACCATCAGACGTGGTTATAAGAGCTTATGACGAGACAAATGAACGTCTGCCTCTATTTTGCTTTTTCTTTCTATTTCTTCTCGCTCTTTTTCAGTCAAATCAGGAAACTTTTCTGAATCATCTGATTTTTCTTCCTCATTATCGGATTTCTCATCAGTGCTAAACGTATGACTTTTGGTTCCCTCAACTGATTCCTCTTGGGTATTTAATGATTGCTTATCAGTCTCCTCTTTAACCTTTTTAAGCATTTAATTTTCCTTCCAAGTCCTGCTACTCTAGCCTGCCTAAAAAGTCCCCGTTCAAGTCAATTTAATTCTTCATCTCTCTTTTATTCAGATGTCTCAACCTTTTCTTCAGATTTCTTCTTTTCATCAATATACCCTTTTTTCTCTGGCTCCTTATTATCTTTTACTATTATTATCATATATGGTTTTCCTCTTTCTTACCTCATATGTTCCTCCAAAATTTTTCTGTTGTGTTTCAATCAACTCAACCTCATCATTTTCGTTGTCCTTACTTTTGTTAATGGTAAAAGATTTCCAAAGACATCACTTGATCTTAATTATGTTCCACCTTTAAGAGGAACACCAAAATGCTTAAACAATAGAGTAAAATACATGCTATATGGCATTCCACTAGTAAAGTTTAGATTTCATGCATCCAATAGCAAATGCGGAAGGTTTGAATTTTGTTTCTAGCTATGCGCCACATGATCTTTACATTTACTTTAGTGAAATAATTTAAGCTACCCATTCTTGGAATAAAATATTGAGCTAAATGAACTTGTGCAACATTCTACCATGAAGACCATAGTTAATAAAAAATTCCTTACCATGGGTTGGTTGATTGGCCTTCAGTTCTTGAATAAATCTCTTCTTGATATTTTTTTCGCTGGTGTGTGCAAAGATTTTTGCTCCTTCCACTGGTAAACCTAGAACATTCCCTAATAGAGTTGGAGTGATTTCCTTTGGCTTTCCATTTATGCTCACCATACTAGTTCATTTGTCACTTTTGTGATTGATTTGTAGAACTTTAATGTAAGCTAATCATAGAATATCTCCTCAGTCTGAATAAATGAAACCCAGCCTCGAAACTTAGACCATTCCTTAAACTTTTTAGCTTTATCATTAAAAATCTTCTAATAAAAAATCCTAGGTTACACCATTTTATACTTGTTTGTACATATGGAGATCTCAAGAACTTAATATTTCTTTTCTGTTTTGATTTGTCTCGTTGAGGTAGTGGAGGTGCTGGAGTTTTTTGCTTTTCTAGCCATGTGTTTGAGATGAGTGAAGAAGAAGGGGAATGGATTTTCTTACTTTAGTATCAAGTAAGTTCGAAGGATTTACTGTTATGTGAAAGATAGTGAAGTAGGGATTTTGAAATATAAGGCTTGAAAGAGAGAGAAATCAAGATAAATGAAAAGATGAGGATCTTCTTTTCCTTTTTGAAATGGAGATGGAGATAGAAGTCTCAAATACCCAACAGTTACTCCTTTTTCAAATTCAAACCTTGATAACCGTGCCTCTTTTATCATGCACTCCCTTTCCTTTTCTCTGTCTTCCCTAGTCCTTATCAAGTCTTTTTCTTCGCTTTTTTACTGAACCATCAAATCATACTCCCTTTCCTTTTCTTCATGCTTTATAACTGAAAAATCTTTTCTTTATTTGTAAAACAGATTTTCAAACTTTATTTTAAGCAAAAAAAAAACTAAATTTTAATTTCGTTAAAATAATTTATCAATGGCACATCAAAATAAATGCACAACAAGGATAATGTGAGGGGTATTCACATTAATATGATAATTAAAAATAAAGCAATTGTGCATCTAAAAGTATATGACACATGGCCCAATTAAATTATCGTTAGAGCAAATTAAATATAACTTAGCTAAATTGAGTGCTTATACCAATTGATCTTCTAATTTTGCGAAATTGATCTTCACCAAGAGGCTTAGATAAGATGTCTAACAGTTGCTCATTTGATGGGACAAATTCTAGTTGGATATCTCCTTTTTGAACATGGCCTCTGATGAAATGATGTCCAACTTTAATGTGTTTGGTTCTTGAATGTGGTATATGATTTTTTCAGAGGTTGATAGCACTGTTGTTGTCACATAGAATTGGTATTTATTTATAAATCAGTCCATAATATCTTAATTGATGCCTCATCCATAAGATTTGTGCAACATAGCTACTAAGATATATTCCACCTATATTGTGGATAGAGCAATAAACTTTTGTTTCTTACTGAACAAAGAAATCAGGCAGTGTCTTAGGAATTGACAGGTGCATGATATGCTCTTTCTATTAACTCTACTACATATATAGTCAATATCACTATATCTAACAAGATCAAAGAATTCGTATTTGAGATACTATAGACCTAGATTAATGCTTCCAATCATGTATCTGAATATTCTCTTCATATCAGTTAGATGTGATTCCTTAGGGTCTGTTTGGAACCTTGCACACAGACATACACTAAGATGAATGTCTGGTCTACTTACAATTAAGTACAACAAAGATATAATCATTCCTCTGTAAAGCTTCATGTCAAAAGATATCTTGTCCTCATCCATTTCAAGTTTGGTTAAGGGGCTTATAGGTGATCCAATGGACTTGAGTCCTTCTAGCTTGAATTTCTTAATCAGTTCCTTGGTGTATTTCATTTAGCAAATGGAAACGCCTTCATCTGATTGCTTTATTTATAGTCTTAAGAAAAAGTTAAGCTCACCCATGAGCCTCATCTCAAACTCACCCTGCATGTCCTTAGAAAATTACTCACAAAGAAAGTTAATAGTAGAACCAAAGACAATATCATCTATATATATTTGAACAATGAGCAAATCATTTGACTTTAATTCTATAAACAAGGTGGTGTCAATCTTTCCTCTAGAAAAGCCCTTTTTAATAAAAACTTACTTAGTCTTTCATACCAAACCCTTGGAGCTTGTTTTAAGCCACTTAGAGCCTTTGTAAGTCTAAAAACATGATTAGGCATCTCACAGTTTTCAAAACCAGGTGGTTGTTCAAGATAGACTTTTCCATTTAGATATCCATTTAGAAATTTGCTCTTTACGCCCATTTAGTAAAGTTCAAAGCCTTTAAACCAAGCAATAACACATAGAAGTCTAGTAGCTTTAAGTCTAGCTACAAGAACCAAAGTTTCATTAAAAATGATACCTTCTTGGTTGTACCCTTGGGCGAATAACCTCATTTTATTTCTGATAGCATTACCTTGCTTATCTAATTTATTTCTGAATACCACTAAGTTCCAATAATAGATCGCTTCTTGGGTTTAGGTACCAACTTCCAAAGTTGATTTTGTTCAAACTAATCTAGCCCTTCTTGCATAGTAGATTTCCTATTTTTATCAGTTTGAGGTTCTTCGCAGGATTTTGGTTCAATTTGTGAAACGAATACCACATTTTCATATAGGCGTCTGTATTTTGCTCTAGTCATTCTTCTATATGATGGAATGTCTAATATATTGTCATTTTGATTATATCGGTAATACTTCCAATCTCTTAGAAGATCTGATGTCTGTTGTACGAAGATAACTGCAAGAGTTGGATTGAATGTCTCAGTTTCATCATTAGATATCTCCTCATCACTGCAGACATCATCTTCTTCTCCTTCTTCTTTTTTCTTCTTCTTCTTCTTTTGCTTTTTCTACTTGGACATTTGCTTCTCTTTCACCATCTTTTCTTTCTTCCTCATCTGAGTTTGTATCGTTATAGTTTCTTTCAATAACATGGTTAGACTCATAAAAAATAACATGCATGGATTCTTCAACAATTAGAGTACGTTTGTTAAATACTCTACATGCTTTGCTTGATATTGAATACCCAAGAAATGTTTCCTTATCTGATTTTGAGTCAAACTTTCTGAGGTAATCCTTTACATTATATAGTATGAAACATTTGCAATAAAATGCATAAGAATATGACAAATTTGGCTTCTTTCATTTCCATAGCTCATAAGGTGTATTATTCATAATAGGTTTGATTAGGACTGTATTTAGTATGTAGCAAGCTATGTTTGTGGCCTCTGCCTATAATATTTAGGAAGGTTTTTCTCATGCAACATGGTTTTGGCCATTTCATCTAAGGTTCTATTCTTATGTTCTACCATACTATTTTGTTGTGGGGTTATTGGGGCTGAGAAATTATGATATATCCTATGGTCTTTGTAATATGTATTAAACATTTCATTCTCAAACTCCCCCTCATGATCAGTTATAATGGATGTGATGGAATAACCTTTTTTCATTCTGATTTTTTTTGTAGAAATGTATAAATACATAGTAGGTATATACTTTTGATGCAATGAACAGAACCCGTGTGAACTGTGAGTAGTCATCTACTATCACAAATGTATATTTACTGCCATTTTGATTTTGAGGAGTTATGGCTCCAAACAAATCACAATGCAACACTTCCAAAGGTCTATATGTGGAGAAAATGGATTTTGACTTAGAGGCAGACTTTGTTTGATTCCTCTTTTGACATGCATCATATAAATGATCTATTTTATATTTCAGCTTGGGTAGACCTCTAACAAGATCTTTTTAACTTAGTTTTGATATCAAATGCATGTTGACATACCCTGGACACCTATGCCATAACCAACTACTACCCTCAACAGTGATTAGGCATTTGTCTTTGACACTAAAGAATTCAGATTGAAAACATATATGTTACCCATGCGAGGACCAATGAATAAGGTCTGATTATCAATGTTTGACTGCACCTCACAGTGAGACGTTTCAAATATGGCTCGTTTGTTCTTATCACATACCTGACTAACACTCAGTAAATTATACTTCAGCCTTCTACAAGTGAAACACTTTAATTTAAGGATTTGATTTAATAACTCCTTTTCCTATGATCCTCCTTTTGCTTTTATCTCCATATTTCACATACTACTACTAGTTTTATCTAGCTTTAAGAACTTGGATGAGTCCTCTATCATAAGTCTCGAGCAGCCGTTGTCAATGTACCAGTCATCTAATTTTTTCATACTGCTCAGACATACCTGTATATAACTATTCAGATTTAGATCTCCAATCTATGTTGGGTCTTGATTTGTTAGCAGGTTTTTGCTTTTTACCAGTGCCCAAAATAGAAACTTCCTAAAGCATGTTATAAATAGATTCCCATTACAATGACAGTGAGTACAATGCTCTTAGATATCTATCTTACTGGCAGAGATGGTCTTAGTAGGCTTAGATGAAGAAGCAGTAGATACATGTGAAGATCTTTTTACTCATTTTGATTTGTAACCTTTACTAAGCCATTTTTTTCTTTTCATAATTTATGGAACTTAAGGAAGGATACTTGATTTCCTTTTCTTTGATCAATCGATCAAGATCATATTTCTATCTCTTCATGACTTTTATGAAACTTTCTCTTTCACCTATTAACTTAGTCATGAGAGAAGTATCTAAGCTCAACATTTCCTGTAACTTGTCATCCTCATTAGTTGTTTGTTCAAGGAACATGATAGATCATTGCTTAGTTTCTCAAGTTTCACTAGTAGAAATTCATTCTTCACGACATCAACATGCAACAAATTATTTAGTTCAAGAGTGATGGAATTCTGAACATGTAATTTTATGAATTTTGTCAGTAGAGCATTGTACTTCCTCTTAAGTTTCTATATTCTTTGAACAATTCATTGAATACATTTTTAGAACTATCTAAATCAGAATTAGATACCTTATTGTCTCATAAAGATTGGTCATTTGCATCTACCATGAGACATAAGTTGGCTTTCTCTTCTTTATCAAACGTCTCATCATCGTTTGATAGATCATCACTTGTCACTCCATGTCACCAAGATTTTCTTTTATTTGTCCTTCTTTGGTTTTTCTTTTCTTGAGTTTAGGATAGTTAGGTATGTGACCACGCTTGTTGCATTCATAACAAATGACATCAAAAGTCTCCTTCTTTCTAGTGTCCGGCTTGGCAAGGTTATATTTTTGAAAAACTCTTATGTTCCTTAGACTTCCTTTTTTCAAGAACCTCTTAATTCTTCTAGTGAAATTGCCATCTCCTCAATTGAGGAGTCTATATTAGTGTTCTTTCAGCTTGTTGCTAGTGTTATTCCTTTCTTGTTTCTCTCTTCTTTGGATGTCTCATCATCTTGCTTATTCAATAGCATTTCATAAGTCATTAAGGATCCAATGAGTTCACCATAGGTATAGACATCTAAATTCTTAGACCCTATTAATACAATCACTTCAGAATCCCAGGATTTAGACAAAGATCTTAAAAGCTTTTTCACTTGTTCTTGTTCTAAGATATTTTTCCTAAGAGAATTCAATTGATTTACTATAGTTGTAAATCTCATATTCATTTCTGCAATACTTTCAGTTGCAGTCATTTGGAACATTTCATAATCTCTTCTTAGAAGGTTGATTTTTTATTCCTTCACTTGGTTTGTTCTTTCATAAGTTACTTCTGACTTATCCCATATTTATTTAGTTGTTTTACAGCCAGACACCCAATTGCACTTAGTGGGTGTTAGAGCACCATGTAGGATTATAGCTTTTTCATTACAAGCTATTTATTACCAGTCAATTTCTGTATATTCTAATTCCTCTTTGGAAACCTATTTTGTATCAACTCTTTTGACTAGAATTTTGGTCTATATCTGATATTGGTCCAGGTGACTGTATCAGTAGCCTGAATGAAATCATTATATATTTCAATAGGAGTAACGTGTCCTATTGAATAAAGGAGGCCTTGTAACAAATTGCCCTTCAGTAGTAGTGCATTAGTTTGAGATGTACTAGCCATCTTGGATCTTTACTCAAGGATGTTAAGCCTTATATTACAGAGACCTACTCTACTACCAAATGAAAATGCGGAATACACGTCCAAGAGGTGGGTGAAGTGGACTTCTCAAATAAATTTTGGCTTAGGTGCCTTACTTGTTAATTAACTATTTATGAGATAGATTTGCAGGAGTTCTATTATGATCTTGAAGCTCACTGCACAAATATCTAACTGAGCTTGGAGAGCTCACTATTAGATACCTATAGCAATAAGCCAATTATTTCAACTGATACCTCAATTGCAGTAACTTGTAAACTGTTATAGATTATATGAGTGAGAGGACATAAGGTGAATGTTGTCTAATGCTTCTTTTGGAAAATAGTTAGATGTTTAAGTAAACGGTCTTTGTATTTAAGATGTAATAGACAACTAATTGAGCATGTTCAAAAATAGATATCTTATGAATTGTAAGTTAATAAAG